>NW_025228320.1:8348-17675 GCF_018294505.1 Triticum aestivum | reverse complement strand
CTCGAGCTGGACTCGGCGGTGGCGCGGGAGCCGTCCTCGGGAGGGAGACGACGCGGGAACGGGCCGGCCTGGCTCGGCTGGGCCTCGGCCCAGTCGGGCGCGGGATTTTTTTTAAATCAGCGAATCGAAACAAATCGCAGAGAAATAAATAAAAATCCAAAAATACTAAAACAAATTTTTCCCGTCTAATTAGAATAATTAGAACGAGATGAACATTTTCTTGGCCCAAAAATGAAGTTTTGAAAACGTGCAATTTTTTAATGCAATTAAAATTGCAAATAAAATCCGAATAAAATCAAATATTTGATTTTAATATTTTTCCTCCAATATTTCAATTATTTGGGAGAAGTCATATTTTCTCCTCTCATTTATTTTTAATATGAAATATTTTTCGGAGAGAAAAAATAATTAAAACCAAAAATCCTCGTTTAATTATTTGATAAAAATCAAATATGAAAAACCGGGAAAATCCCCAACTCTCTCCGAGGGTCCTTGAGTTGCTTAGGATTTATCGAGGATTTGCCAAAATGCAAATAAATATCCTATGCAATGATGATCTAATGTATAACATTCCAAATTGAAAATTTGGGATGTTACAAACCTACCCCCTTAAGATGAATCTCGCCCTCGAGATTCGGGTTGGCTAGAAAATAGGTGAGAGTGGTTCTTCCGTAGATCTTCCTATCGCTCCCAGGTGGCTTCATCTTCAGTATGGTGACTCCACTGGACTTTGCAAAACTTGATAACCTTACTGCGGGTGACTCGGCTGGCATACTCAAGAATCTTAACTGGTTTCTCCTCATAGGTCAAATCACTTTCCAGCTGAATCGCTTCCAGTGGCACTGTATCTCTCAGTGGTATCTCAGCCATCTCTGCGTGGCACTTCTTCAACTGGGAAACGTGAAATACATCATGAACTCCTGACAATCCTTCAGGCAATTCCAGCTTGTAGGCAACTTCTCCCATACGTTCCAAAACTCTGTATGGTCCTACAAAACGAGGCGCTAACTTTCCCTTAACTCCAAAGCGCTTCACTCCTCGAAGTGGTGATACTCGAAGATAAACTCTGTCTCCGACTTCGTGAACTGTCTCCTTACGTTTAGAATCCGCATAACTCTTCTGCCTGGACTGGGCTACCTTGAGCCTATCGCGAATCAACCTCACTTTCTGTTCAGACTCCTTAATCAAATCTGGTCCAAACAACTGACGGTCCCCAACTTCGTCCCATAACAATGGTGTTCTACACCTCCTTCCGTAGAAAGCTTCAAAAGGGGCCATCTTCAAACTGGTTTGATAACTGTTGTTGTAAGAAAACTCTGCATATGGCAAATTTTCGTCCCAACTAGATCCATAATCTAGCGCACAAGCTCTCAACATGTCTTCCAAAATCTGATTGACTCTCTCGGTCTGTCCATCTGTCTGTGGGTGAAAGGCCGTACTGAATTCTAGCCTGGTTCCCAAGGTTTCATGTAGCTGATTCCAAAACTTTGAGGTAAACTGGGTTCCTCTATCTGATACAATGGTCCTCGGAACTCCATGCAAACATACGATTCTGGTCATGTATATCTTTGCCAACTTGGCACTGGTGTAAGTGGTCTTCACTGGGATGAAATGAGCTACTTTCGTCAAACGGTCTACTACAACCCATATTGAGTCATAGCCTGAATGAGTCCTGGGCAATCCCGTGATAAAATCCATGCCTAGTTTATCCCACTTCCATTCGGGTATCGGCAATGGTTGTAGCAATCCCACTGGCTTCTGATGTTCTGCCTTCACTCTCTGACATACATCACAAACTGCTACATACTCCGCAATATCTTTCTTCATATCGGTCCACCAGAAAGTATCCTTCAAATCCAAATACATCTTGGTATTTCCTGGGTGAATCGAGTACGGTGAATCATGGGCCTCTTGCAAGATCAATTTCCTGATCTCCGGATCATTGGGCACGTAAAAGCGGTCCTCAAACCATATGGTATCGTGCTCATCCTCACGAAATCCCTTGGCTTTTCCTTTGCTCAACTTTTCCTTTATCTCGTCAATCTCCTTGTCTGTCTTCTGAGCTTCTCTGATCTTTTCCATCAGGGTAGACTGAATCTCCAATGTTGCTAAATAGCCTCTTGGAACTAACTCCAAACATAGCTCGCGAAGATCCTCGGCTAACTCCTGGGGTAACTCTCCTGTCATGAGTGTGTTGACATGGCTCTTGCGGCTCAACGCATCTGCTACTACGTTAGCCTTCCCTGGGTGATAATGCAATCTCATATCATAGTCCTTAATAAGCTCCAACCATCTCCTCTGCCTGAGATTTAACTCCTTCTGCGTGAAAATGTACTTCAAACTCTTGTGATCCGTGTACACCTCACAATGGTTTTCGATGAGAAAATGTCTCCATGTCTTCAACGCATGCACTACGGCTGCTAACTCCAAATCATGCGTGGCATAATTCTTCTCATGGGGTTTAAGTTGTCGTGAAGCATATGAAACAACTCTTCCTTCCTGCATAAGCACTGCTCCAAGTCCTCGACGAGAAGCGTCGCAATATACTTCATAATCCTTGCGTTGATCTGGCAGAATCAACACTGGTGATGTAACCAATCGTTTCTTCAACTCTTGGAAACTAGCTTCACATTCCTCAGTCCAATTGAACTTGGTATCCTTCTTTAACAGCTCTGTCATGGGCTTTGCAATCTTTGAGAAATTCTCAATGAATCTCCGGTAGTATCCTGCGAGTCCAAGGAAACTCCGGATCTCTCCAACTAACGTGGGTGATTCCCAGCTTGTTACTGTGTCAACTTTGGTGGGGTCTACTGCTATTCCTTCTCCGGATATAACATGTCTGAGGAATCCAACTTCCTTCAGCCAAAATTCGCATTTGCTGAACTTGGCGTACAACTGATGTTCTCTGAGTTTCTCAAGTACCAAATGCAAATGCTCCTTATGCTCTTCTTCATTCTTGGAGTAGACTAAAATATCGTCAATGAACACCACGACGAATTTATCCAAACACTCCATAAACACTTTGTTCATCAGGTTCATGAAATAGGCAGGTGCGTTAGTCAGACCAAATGACATAACGGTATACTCATATAGCCCATACCTGGTGGTAAAAGCCGTCTTAGGTATATACTGCTCTCGAATCTTCAACTGGTGGTATCCTGATCATAGATCGATCTTGGAAAATACCTTAGCTCCTTGTAAGCGGTCAAACAAATCATTGATCATCGGCAGTGGGTACTTGTTTTTGATGGTCACTTCATTCAATCCACGGTAATCAACAACCATCCTCAACGATCCATCTTTCTTCTCTACTAGAAGTACTGGTGATCCCCAAGGTGACGAACTTGGGCGAATATAGCCTTTATCCAGTAATTCCTTAATCTGCTTCTTAATTTCCTCCAAATCTTTTGCGGGCATCCTGTACGGTCTCTTAGATATCGGTCCTGTGCCTGGCAAAAGTTCAATCAGAAACTCAATGTCTCTATCCGGTGGCATGCCTGGCAACTCTTCTGGAAATACATCCGGGTAATCCTTCACCACTGGTACTTCCTCCTGTACAACTCCTGATAAGGAATTCACTTGAGTCCTCTTCGGCACATGCCAGGACACATACTTAATCCTTCTTCCTTCTAGGGTGGTAAGCAAAATCGACTTACTGGCACAATCGATGTTCCCTCCATACTTTGATAACCAATCCATGCTTAATATCACATCCAATCCTTGCGATTCCAATATTATTAGGTCTGAGGGAAACACGTAGTTACCAATCCTTAATGGTAACCGATCACACCATAAACTAGCCATATACTCTGCTCCTGGCGAGGTTACTAACATGGGTGACCTAAGGGCTTGGGTTGGCAGTTTATACTTATCCACAAATCCCCTCGATATGTATGAATGCGATGCACCAGTATCAAAAAGAACGAGTGCGGTAAATGACTTAACCAAAAACTTACCTATTACTGCATCAGGCTGTGCTTCAACCTCCTCCACGTAAACGTGGTTCACTTGTCCTTTGTTGAAAGGGTTCGGCTTCTTCCTAGAGCTTCCATTGCCATTTCCATTCCGGGCTTCAGGACAGTCAGTTGCATAATGTCCAGTCTTCTGGCACTTGAAACAAGTAATGTGACTTAGATCCCTCTTGGCTGGAGTTGAAGGGTTATTACGGTTCTGCCCGTTGCTTCCTCCATTCCCATTACCATTCTTGGAGCCATTATGGTTGTGCGAACTACCTCCTCCATGGGTATGCTGAAACTGTCCTCCCGATTTCGGGGTAAATCGTGGCTTCTGCTGGGCTCCAGAATTATACTTCCCTTGTCCATACTTCCTCTTACGGTTAATCTGCTGCTGCTTCCCTTCAATCATGAGTGCTCTATCTACCAACTCCTGGTAGTTGTTGAAGGTTGCTACCATTAGCTGCATGCTCAGCTCATCATTCAATCCTTCCAAAAACTTCTCCTGCTTGGCTGCATCTGTGGCAACGTCATCTGGTGCATAACGTGCTAACTTACTGAAATCCTCCACATATTGGCCTACGGTGCGTCCTCCTTGGCGTAGGTTGCGAAACTCTCGCTTCTTCATAGCCATAGCTCCTGCTGAAACATGGGCTGTACGGAAAGCTTGCTGAAACTGGTCCCATGTGACAGTGTCAATAGGGTGTGTGGCTGTGTAATTCTCCCACCATGATGCTGCGGGTCCATCAAGCTGATGTGCGGCAAAACGCACTATTTCCGCATCTGTGCATCCTGCAGTGGTCAACTCCCTTCCAACTTTGCGGAGCCAATCATCTGCAACTATTGGCTCGGTGCTGCTGGAAAACACCGGCGGATTTAGCCTCAAGAAACGGGCTAGGTGATCAACAGGTGGTGGTGGTGGGTTGTTGTTGTTGTTGTTGCCTTGGTTCTGTACTAACACTTGCATCAGGGCATTCTGTTGCTGAATCAACTGTGTGATCTCCGGTGGAAAAACAAATCCGGTGTCGCATCTCGGAGGCATCTGATAGGTTTACAAAAGATGAGAGTTTAGAATAGAATGAGGTCTAGAGAGAAAACACTACCCATATGCTCATGAGGCAACACAATCAATATCACTCAATCAATTCAAACAAGGCATACAATCGATCTAACTAGTGTTACAAAAGTGCTTGAACTATACTATATATATGGGGGGAAACTACTACTGATATGATGGTCTACTAGAAATTTTGATCAGTCGAAGAGTCCATGATATCTGCTCCAGCTTCATCAACAAAGTCATCTTCACTGGGGTCCGAGTCGGTGTCGTCGATGATGATGTAGTTATCCGGGCAAGCGCATTCATCATCTTCTGCTTTTGGCACTGGATTTCCCATGAATACTCCAATCTTCTTCTCCAGGTCGTCATTATTCCCTACTAGTGCGACGATTTCCTCCAAGTAATCCTCGCGTGTAGCCTTGAGTTCTTCCTCCAACTCCTTGATCTTCGTCAATGCCTTCTTCAAATCTATCTTGTCTGAGCACATCTGGTTCTCCTGGCGACAAATGTGTTGGTTTTGCTCCTGGATGAAAGCTGCAATAGATCCATCCTTCTTGGTGATAATCATCTCCCATTGCTCGTCTTGGCGTCCACAAATCTGATAAATAGTATCCTTAAGCTCCCTGTGGTAGACTTCTCCAATGCGTCCCATAGAGATGTGAGCTGCCATGCTCTTCCCTAAACTCCAGGTTGGTGCTTCAAAAGACAACTTTATAGGCTCAGTGACTGGCGTAAATGTCCTTCCTAGAACTTGAACTTGAATCTTCCAGCTCTCCTCTTCAGGTAATGTGGCGTTGTAGGTTCCAGCTCTCAACTTGTATAGAAACTTTCTTAATGAGCACTTGACAAATGCATTTCGAGAACATACACAAAGTCCCAGCTATGGACCTAGTGCATCCTCATAACCGAGGTCTCTTGCATTTCCTACAAGTAATTGGATCTCATATGGAGATGTTTAGTGAAGTAGAATGGAAAAAATCGAGTGCAACTACACAAGAACCAGTCTGTAACTGTCGTTCAGAATCAGTGTTGCGCAGTGTTAACTGAAACATGGATATCTGACTCATACGGAGTCCGTTTTGGCTCCACAAGTAGTCAAAACGTTTGTGACGACCAGATGCTTCAAAGGATTCTTTCATAGGGAACTTTTGGAGAACTTTTCTTAAGGAGTTCATTCAGAAACTTGTATAGAAACTTTCTAAATAAGCACTCGACAAACGCATTTCGAGAACATACACAAAGTCCCAGCTATGGACCTAGTGCATCATCATAACCGAGGTCTCTTGCATTTCCCTACAAGTAATTGGATCTCATATGGAGATGTTTAGTGAAGTAGAATGGAAAAAATCGAGTGCAACTACGCAAGAACTAGTCTGTAACTGTCATTCGGAATGAGTTTTGCGCAGTGTTAACTGAAACATGGATATCTGACTCATACGGAGTCCGTTTTGGCTCCACAAGTAGTCAAAACGTTTGTGAAGACTAGATGCTTCAAAGGATTCTTTCATAGGGAACTTTTGGAGAACTTTCTTAAGGAGTTCGTTCAGAAACTTGTATAGAAACTTTTCTTAATGAGGACACGACAAACGCATTTCGCGAACATACACAAAGTCCCAGCTATGGACCTAGTGCAACCTCATAACCGAGGTCTCTTGCATTTCCCTACAAGTAATTGGATCTCATATGGAGATGTTTAGTGAAGTAGAATCGAAAAAATCGAGTGCAACTACGCAAGAACTAGTCTGTAACTGTCGTTCGGAATCAGTTTTGCGCAGTGTTAACTGAAACATGGATATCTGACTCATACGGAGTGCGTTTTGGCTCCACAAGTAGTCAAAATGTTTGTGACGACCAGATGCTTCAAAGGATTCTTTCATAGGGAACTTTTGGAGAACTTTTCTTAAGGAGTTCGTTCAGAAACTTGTATAGAAACTTTCTTAATGAGCACTCGACAAACGCATTTCGAGAGCATACACAAAGTCCCAGCTACGGACCTAGTGCATCAACATAACCGAGGAGTCATGCATTTCCCTACAAGTAAATGGATCTCATATGGAAGTGTCTAGTGAAGTAAAATGGAAAAAATGAGTGCAACTACGCAAGAACTAGTCTGTAACTGTCGTTCGGAATCAGTTTTGCGCAGCGTTAACTGAAACATGGATATCTGACTCATACGGAGTCTGTTTTGGCTCCACAAGTAGTCAAAACATATGTGACGACCAGATGCTTCAAAGGATTCTTTCATCGGGAACTTTTGGAGAACTTTTCTTAAGGAGTTCGTTCAGAAACTTGTATAGAAACTTTTCTTAATGAGCACTCGACAAACGCATTTCGAGAACATACACAAAGTCCCAGCTATGGACTTAGTGCATATTCATAACCGAGGTCTCTTGCATTTCCCTACAAGTAATTGGATCTCTTATGGGGATGTTTAGTGAAGTAGAATGGAAAAAATCGAGTGCAACTACGCAAGAACTAGTCTGTAACTATCGTTCGGAATCAGTTTTGCGCAGTGTTAACTGAAACATGGATATCTGACTCATACCGAGTGCGTTTTGGCTCCACAAGTAGTCAAAACGTTTGTGACGACCAGATGCTTCAAAGGATTCTTTCATCGGGAACTTTTGGAGAACTTTTCTTAAGGAGTTCGTTCAGAAACTTGTATAGAAACTTTCTTAATGAGCACTCGACAAACGCATTTCGAGAACATACACAAAGTCCCAGCTATGGACCTAGTGCATATTAATAACTGAGGTCTCTTGCATTTCCCAACAAGTAATTGGATCTCTTATGGAGATGTTTAGTGAAGTAGAATGGAAAAAATCGAGTGCAACTACGCAAGAACTAGTCTGTAACTGTCGTTCGGAATCAGTTTTGCGCAGTGTTAACTGAAACATGGATATCTGACTCATACGGAGTGTGTTTTGGCTCCACAAGTAGTCAAAACATTTGTTACGACCAGATGCTTCATAGGATTCTTTCATAGGGAAATTTTGGAGAACTTTTCTTAAGGAGTTCGTTCAGAAACATGTATAGAAACTTTTCTTAATGAGCACTCGACAAACGCATTTCGAGAACATACACAAAGTCCCAGCTATGGACCTAGTGCATATTCATAACCGAGGTCTCTTGCATTTCCCTACAAGTAATTGGATCTCTTATGGAGATGTTTAGTGAAGTAGAATGGAAAAAATCGAGTGCAACTACGCAAGAACAAGTCTGTAACTGTCATTCGGAATCAGTTTTGCGCAGTGTTAACTGAAACATGGATATCTGACTCATACGGAGTCCGTTTTGGCTCCACAAGTAGTCAAAACGTTTGTGAAGACTAGATGCTTCAAAGGATTCTTTCATAGGGAACTTTTGGAGAACTTTCTTAAGGAGTTCGTTCAGAAACTTGTATAGAAACTTTTCTTAATGAGGACACGACAAACGCATTTCGCGAACATACACAAAGTCCCAGCTATGGACCTAGTGCGACCACATAACCGAGGTCTGTTGCATTTCCCTACAAGTAATTGGATCTCATATGGAGATGTTTAGTGAAGTATAATCGAAAAAATCGAGTGCAACTACGCAAGAACTAGTCTGTAACTGTCGTTCGGAATCAGTTTTGCGCAGTGTTAACTGAAACATGGATATCTGACTCATACGGAGTGCGTTTTGGCTCCACAAGTAGTCAAAACGTTTGTTACGACCAGATGCTTCAAAGGATTCTTTCATAGGGAACTTTTGGAGAACTTTCTTAAGGAGTTCGTTCAGAAACTTGTATAGAAACTTTCTTAATCAGCACTCGACAAACGCATTTCGAGAACATACACAAAGTCCCAGCTATGGACCTAGTGCGTCCTCATAACCGAGGTCTCTTGCATTTCCTACAAGTAATTGGATCTCATATGGAGATGTTTAGTGAAGTAGAATGGAAAAAATCGAGTGCAACTACACAAGAACCAGTCTGTAACTGTCGTTCAGAATCAGTGTTGCGCAGTGTTAACTGAAACATGGATATCTGACTCATACGGAGTCCGTTTTGGCTCAAGTAGTCAAAACATTTGTGACGACCAGATGCTTCAAAGGGTTCTTTAATAGGGAACTTTTGGAGAACTTTTCTTAAGGAGTTCGTTCAGAAACTTGTATAGAAACTTTCTTAATGAGCACTCGACAAACGCATTTCGAGAACATACACAAAGTCCCAGCTATGGACCTAGTGCATCCTTATAACCGAGGTCTCTCTTATTTCCCTACAAGTGGATCTCATACGGAGATATTTAGTGAAGTAGAATGGAAAAAATCGAGTACAACTACACAAGAACT
>NW_025228320.1:7922-8338 GCF_018294505.1 Triticum aestivum | reverse complement strand
AAAAATCGAGTGCAACTACGCAAGAACTAGTCTGTAACTGTCATTCGGAATCAGTTTTGCGTAGTGTTAACTGAAACATGGATATCTGACTCATACGAATTCCGTTTTGGCTCCACAAGTAGTCAAAACATTTGTGAAGACTAGATCCTTCAAAGGATTCTTTCATAGGGAACTTTTGGAGAACTTTTCTTAAGGAGTTCGTTCAGAAACTTGTATAGAAACTTTCTTAATGAGCACTCGACAAACGCATTTCGAGAACATACACAAAGTCCCAGCTATGGACCTAGTGCATCCTCATAATCGAGGTCTCTTGCATTTCCTACAAGTAATTGGATCTCATATGGAGATGTTTAGTGAAGTAGAATGGAAAAAATCGAGTGCAACTACACAAGAACCAGTCTGTAACTGTCGTTCGG
>NW_025228320.1:2546-7912 GCF_018294505.1 Triticum aestivum | reverse complement strand
CCAGCTATGGACCTAGTGCATCCTTATAACCGAGGTCTCTCTTATTTCCCTACAAGTGGATCTCATACGGAGATATTTAGTGAAGTAGAATGGAAAAAATCGAGTACAACTACACAAGAACTAGTCTGTAACTGTCGTTCGGAATCGGTTTTGCGCAGTGTTAACTGAAACATGGATATCTGACTCATACGGAGTCCGTTTTGGCTCCACAAGTAGTCAAAACATTTGTGACGACCAGATGCTTCTACGTATTCTCTCATAGGGAACTTTTGGAGAACTTTTCTTAAGGAGTTCGTTCAGAAACTTCAAAGAAACTTTCTTAATGAGGACTCGACAAACGCATTTCGAGAACATACACAAAGTCCCAGCTATGGACCTAGTGCAACCTCATAACCGAGGTCTCTTGCATTTCCCTACAAGTAATTGGATCTCATATGGAGATGTTTAGTGAAGTAGAATGGAAAAAATCGGGTGCAACTACACAAGAACTAGTCTGTAACTGTCGTTCGGAATCAGTTTTGCGCAGTGTTAACTGAAACATGGATATCTGACTCATACGGAGTCCGTTTTGGCTCCACAAGTAGTCAAAACGTTTGTGACGACCAGATGCTTCAAAAGGTTCTTTCATAGGGAACTTTTGGAGAACTTTTCTGAAGGAGTTCGTTCAGAAACTTGTATAGAAACTTTCTTAATGAGCTCTCGACAAACGCATTTCGAGAACATCCACAAACTCCCAGCTATGGACCTAGTGCATCATCATAACTGAGGTCTCTTGCATTTCCCTACAAGTAATTGGATCTCATATGGAGATGTTTAGTGAATTAGAATGGAATAAATCATGTGCAACTACACAAGAACTAGTCTGTAATTGTCGTTCGGAATCAGTTTTGCGCAGTGTTAACTGAAACATGGATATATGACTTATACGGAGTCCGTTTTGGCTCCACAAGTAGTCAAAACATTTGTGACGACCAGATGCTTCAAACGATTCTTTCATAGGGAACTTTTGGAGAACTTTTCTTAAGGATTTCGTTCAGAAAATTGTATAGAATTTTCTTAATGAGGACTCGACAAACGCATTTCGAGAACATACACAAAGTCCCAGCTATGGACCTATTGCATCCTCATAACCGAGGTCTCTTGCATTTACCTACAAGTAGTTGGATCTCATATGAAGATGTTTAGTGAAGTAGAATGGAAAAAATTGAGTGCGACTACGCAAGAACTAGTCTGTAACTGTCGTTCGGAATCAGTTTTGCGTAGTGTTAACTGAAACATGGATATCTGACTCATACGGAGTCCGTTTTGGCTCCACAAGTAGTCAAAACGTTTGTGACGACCAGATGCTTCAAAGGATTCTTTCATAGGGAACTTTTGGAGAACTTTTCTGAAGGAGTTCGTTCAGAAACTTGTATAGAAACTTTCTTAATGAGCACTCAACAAATGCATTTCGAGAACATACACAAAGTCCCAGCTATGGACCTAGTGCATCATCATATCCGAGGACTCTTGCATTTCCCTATAAGTAATTGGATCTCATATGGAAGTGTTTAGTGAAGTAGAATGGAAAAATTGAGTGCAACTACGCAAGAACTAGTCTGTAACTGTCCTTCGGAATCAGTTTTGCGCAGTGTTAACTGAAGCATGGATATCTGACTCATACGGAGTATGTTTTGGCTCCACAAGTAGTCAAAACGTTTGTGATGACCAGATGCTTCAAAGGATTCTTTCATAGGGAACCTTTGGAGAACTTTTTTTAAGGAGTTCATTCAGAAACTTGTATAGAAACTTTCTTAATGAGCACTCGACAAACGCATTTCGATAACATACACAAAGTCCCAGCTATGGACCTAGTGCATTATCATAACCGAGGTCTCTTGCATTTCCCTACAAGTAATTGGATTTCATATGGAGATTTTTAGTGAAGTAGAATGGAAAAAATCGAGTGCAACTACGCAAGAACTAGTCTGTAACTGTCATTCGGAATCAGTTTTGCGCAGTGTTAACTGAAACATGGATATCTGACTCATACGAAGTCCGTTTTGGCTCCACAAGTAGTCAAAACGTTTGTGAAGACTAGATTCTTCAAAGGATTCTTTCATAAGGAACTTTTGGAGAACTTTTCTTAAGGAGTTCATTCAGAAACTTGTATTGAAACTTTCTTAATGAGCACTCGACAAACGCATTTCGAGAACATACACAAAGTCACAGCTATGGAGCTAGTGCATCATCATAACCGAGGTCTCTTGAATTTACCTACAAGTAATTGGATCTCATATGGAGATGTTTAGTGAAGTAGAATGGAAAAAATCGAGTGCAACTACGCAAGAACTAGTCTGTAACTGTCATTCGGAATCAGTTTTGCGTAGTGTTAACTGAAACATGGATATCTGACTCATACGAATTCCGTTTTGGCTCCACAAGTAGTCAAAACATTTGTGAAGACTAGATACTTCAAAGGATTCTTTCATAGGGAACTTATGGAGATCTTTTCTTAAGGAGTTCGTTCAGAAACATGTATAGAAACTTTCTTAATGAGCACTCGACAAACGCATTTCGAGAACATACACAAAGTCCCAGCTATGGACCTAGTGCATCCTCATAATCGAGGTCTCTTGCATTTCCTACAAGTAATTGGATCTCATATGGAGATGTTTAGTGAAGTAGAAGGGAAAAAATCGAGTGCGACTACACAAGAACCAGTCTGTAACTGTCGTTCGGAATCAGTGTTGCGCAGTGTTAACTGAAACATGGATATCTGACTCATACGGAGTCCATTTTGGCTCCACAAGTAGTCAAAACGTTTGTGACGACCAGATGCTTCAAAGGGTTCTTTCATAGGGAACTTTTGGAGAACTTTTCTTAAGGAGTTCGTTCAGAAACTTGTATAGAAACTTTCTTAATGAGCACTCGACAAACGCACTTCGAGAACATACACAAAGTCCCAGCTATGGAGCTAGTGCATCATCATAACCGAGGTCTCTTGCATTTACCTACAAGTAATTGGATCTCATATGGAGATGTTTAGTGAAGTAGAATGGAAAAAATCGAGTGCAACTACGCAAGAACTAGTCTGTAACTGTCATTCGGAATCAGTTTTGCGTAGTGTTAACTGAAACATGGATATCTGACTCATACGAATTCCGTTTTGGCTCCACAAGTAGTCAAAACATTTGTGAAGACTAGATCCTTCAAAGGATTCTTTCATAGGGAACTTTTGGAGAACTTTTCTTAAGGAGTTCGTTCAGAAACTTGTATAGAAACTTTCTTAATGAGCACTCGACAAACGCATTTCGAGAACATACACAAAGTCCCAGCTATGGACCTAGTGCATCCTCATAATCGAGGTCTCTTGCATTTCCTACAAGTAATTGGATCTCATATGGAGATGTTTAGTGAAGTAGAATGGAAAAAATCGAGTGCAACTACACAAGAACCAGTCTGTAACTGTCGTTCGGAATCAGTGTTGCACAGTGTTAACTAAAACATGGATATCTCACTAATACGGATTCCGTTTTAGCTCCACAAGTAGTCAAAACATTTGTGAAGACCAGATGCTTCAAAGGGTTCTTTCATAGGGAACTTTTGGAGAACTTTTCTTAAGGAGTTCGTTCAGAAACTTGTATAGAAACTTTCCTAATGAGCACTCGACAAACGCATTTCGAGAACATACACAAAGTCCCAGCTATGGACCTAGTGCATCCACATAACCGAGGTCTCTTACATTTCCCTACAAGTAATCGGATCTCATATGGATATGTTTAGTGAAGTAGAATGGAAAAAATCGAGTGCAACTACGCAAGAACTAGTCTGTAACTGTTGTTCGGAATCAGTTTTGTGCAGTGTTAACTGAAACATGGATATCAGACTCATACGGAGTCCGTTTTGCCTCCACAAGTAGTCAAAACGTTTGTGACGACCAGATGCTTCAAAGGATTCTTTCATAGGGAACTTTTGGAGAACTTTTCTTAAGGAGTTCGTTCAGAAACTTGTATAGAAACTTTCTTAATGAGCACTCGACAAACGCATTTCGAGAGCATACACAAAGTCCCAGCTATGGACCTAGTGCATCATCATAACCGAGGACTCATGCATTTCCCTACAAGTAAATGGATCTCATATGGAAGTGTCTAGTGAAGTAAAATGGAAAAATTGAGTGCAACTACGCAAGAACTAGTCTGTAACTGTCGTTCGGAATCAGTTTTGCGCAGTGTTAACTGAAACATGGATATCTGGCTCATACGGAGTCTGTTTTGGCTCCACAAGTAGTCAAAACATTTGTGAAGACCAGATGCTTCAAAGGATTCTTTAATAGGGAACTTTTGGAGAACTTTTCTTAAGGAGTTCGTTCAGAAACTTGTATAGAAACTTTTCTTAATGAGCACTCGACAAACGCATTTCGAGAACATACACAAAGTCCCAGCTATGGACCTAGTGCATCATCATAACCGAGGTCTCTTGCATTTCCCTACAAGTAATTGGATCTCCTATGGAGATGTTTAGTGAAGTAGAATGGAAAAAATCGAGTGCAACTACGCAAGAACTAGTCTGTAACTGTCATTCGGAATCAGTTTTGCGCAGTGTTAACTGAAACATGGATATCGGACTCATACGAAGTCCGTTTTGGCTCCACAAGTAGTCAAAACGTTTGTGAAGACTAGATGCTTCAAAGGATTCTTTCATAGGGAACTTTTGGAGAACTTTCTTAAGGAGTTCGTTCAGAAACTTGTATAGAAACTTTTCTTAATGAGGACACGACAAACGCATTTCGCGAACATACACAAAGTCCCAGCTATGGACCTAGTGCAACCTCATAACCGAGGTCTCTTGCATTTCCCTACAAGTAATTGGATCTCATATGGTGATGCTTAGTGAAGTAGAATCGAAAAAATCGAGTGCAACTACGCAAGAACTAGTCTGTAACTGTCGTTCGGAATCAGTTTTGCGCAGTGTTAACTGAAACATGGATATCTGACTCATACGGAGTGCGTTTTGGCTCCACAAGTAGTCAAAACATTTGTTACGACCAGATGCTTCAAAGGATTCTTTCATAGGGAACTTTTGGAGAACTTTCTTAAGGAGTTCGTTCAGAAACTTGTATAGAAACTTTCTTAATGAGCACTCGACAAACGCATTTCAAGAACATACACAAAGTCCCAGCTATGGACCTAGTGCATCCTCATAACCGAGGTCTCTTGCATTTCCTACAAGTAATTGGATCTCATATGGAGATGTTTAGTGAAGTAGAATGGAAAAAATCGAGTGCAACTACACAAGAACCAGTCTGTAACTGTCGTTCGGAATCAGTGTTGCGCAGTGTTAACTGAAACATGGATATCTGACTCATACGGAGTCCGTTTTGGCTC
>NW_025228320.1:0-1587 GCF_018294505.1 Triticum aestivum | reverse complement strand
AAAAATCGAGTGCAACTACGCAAGAACTAGTCTGTAACTGTCATTCGGAATCAGTTTTGCGCAGTGTTAACTGAAACATGGATATCGGACTCATACGAAGTCCGTTTTGGCTCCACAAGTAGTCAAAACGTTTGTGAAGACTAGATGCTTCAAAGGATTCTTTCATAGGGAACTTTTGGAGAACTTTCTTAGGGAGTTCGTTCAGAAACTTGTATAGAAACTTTTCTTAATGAGGACACGACAAACGCATTTCGCGAACATACACAAAGTCCCAGCTATGGACCTAGTGCAACCTCATAACCGAGGTCTCTTGCATTTCCCTACAAGTAATTGGATCTCATATGGTGATGCTTAGTGAAGTAGAATCGAAAAAATCGAGTGCAACTACGCAAGAACTAGTCTGTAACTGTCGTTCGGAATCAGTTTTGCGCAGTGTTAACTGAAACATGGATATCTGACTCATACGGAGTGCGTTTTGGCTCCACAAGTAGTCAAAACATTTGTTACGACCAGATGCTTCAAAGGATTCTTTCATAGGGACTTTTGGAGAACTTTCTTAAGGAGTTCGTTCAGAAACTTGTATAGAAACTTTCTTAATGAGCACTCGACAAACGCATTTCAAGAACATACACAAAGTCCCAGCTATGGACCTAGTGCATCCTCATAACCGAGGTCTCTTGCATTTCCTACAAGTAATTGGATCTCATATGGAGATGTTTAGTGAAGTAGAATGGAAAAAATCGAGTGCAACTACACAAGAACCAGTCTGTAACTGTCGTTCGGAATCAGTGTTGCGCAGTGTTAACTGAAACATGGATATCTGACTCATACGGAGTCCGTTTTGGCTCAAGTAGTCAAAACATTTGTGACAACCAGATGCTTCAAAGGGTTCTTTCATAGGGAACTTTTGGAGAACTTTTCTTAAGGAGTTCGTTTAGAAACTTGTATAGAAACTTTCTTAATGAGCACTCGACAAACGCATTTCGAGAACATACACAAAGTCCCAGCTATGGACCTAGTGCATCCTTATAACCGAGGTCTCTTTTATTTCCCTACAAGTGGATCTCATACGGAGATATTTAGTGAAGTAGAATGGAAAAAATCGAGTACAACTACACAAGAACTAGTCTGTAACTGTCGTTCGGAATCGGTTTTGCGCAGTGTTAACTGAAACATGGATATCTGACTCATACGGAGTCCGTTTTGGCTCCACAAGTAGTCAAAACGTTTGTGACGACCAGATGCTTCTAAGTATTCTTTCATAGGGAACTTTTGGAGAACTTTTCTTAAGGAGTTCGTTCAGAAACTTCAAAGAAACTTTCTTAATGAGGACTCGACAAACGCATTTCGAGAACATACACAAAGTCGCAGCTATGGACCTAGTGCATCATCATATCCGAGGACTCTTGCATTTCCCTACAAGTAATTGGATCTCATATGGAAGTGTTTAGTGAAGTAGAATGGAAAAATTGAGTGCAACTACGCAAGAACTAGTGTGTAACTGTCGTTCGGAATCAGTTTTGCGCAGTGTTAACTGAAACATGGATATCTGACTCATACGGAGTATGTTTTGGCTCCACAAGTAGT
>NW_025228319.1:68577-76070 GCF_018294505.1 Triticum aestivum | reverse complement strand
TCATCAACACTCACATATTCGGCCGATTCAAGTCCGTTCCGTGCACTATTACTCAGCGTTTTGGGGTCCCGTAGCGATTTCCATAGTTGTTGAATCCCAAGATGTGCTTACGTGTTGGTCAACAACACTCGCAGTTTTGGCCGATTCTAGCCCGTTTCATGGACTATTACTCACCGTTTTCGGGTCCAAAAGCGATTTCCATGGTTGTCGAACTCCAAGGTGCGCTTACGTGTCGGTCATCAACAATCACAGTTTGTGCCGATTCTGGCCTGTTTCTTGGACTATTACTCTTTTTTGGGGTCCCGGAGTCATTTCCACGATTGACGAACCCCGCGGTGCGTTTACGTGTCGGTCATCAACACTCACATATTCTGCCGATTCTAATACGTTCCGTGCACTATTACTCAGTGTTTTGGGGACCCAGAGCGATTTCCACGATTGATGAACCCCGGGGTGCGTTTATGTGTCCGTCATCAACACTCACATTTTTGGCCAATTCTGACCTGTTTCGCGGACAATTACTCACCGTTTTGGGGTCCCGTAATGATTTCCATAGTTTTTGAACCCCAAGATGTGCTTACGTGTTGGTCAACAACACTCGCAGTTTTGGCCGATTCTGGCCCGTTTCATGGACTAGAACTCACCGTTTTGGGGTCCCAAAGCGATTTCCATGGTTGTCGAACTCCAAGGTGCGCTTACGTGTCGGTTATCAACAACCATAGTTTGGGCCGATTCTGGCCTGTTTCTTGGACTATTACTCTATTTTGGGGTCTCAGAGTCATTTCTATGATTGACTAACCCCGGGGTGCGTTTACGTGTCGGTCATCAACACTCACATATTCGGCCGATTCAAGTCCGTTCCGTGCACTATTACTCAGCGTTTTGGGGTCCCGTAGCGATTTCCATAGTTGTTGAACCCGAAGATGTGCTTATGTGTTGGTCAACAACACTCGCAGTTTTGGCCGATTCTAGCCCGTTTCATGGACTATTACTCACCGTTTTCGGGTCCCAAAGCGATTTCCATGGTTGTCAAACTCCAAGGTGCACTTACGTGTCAGTCATCAACAATCACAGTTTGGGTCGATTCTGGCCCGTTTCTTGGACTATTACTCTATTTTGGGGTCTCGGAGTCATTTCCACGATTGACGAACCCCGGGGTGCGTTTACGTGTCGGTCATCAACACTCACATATTCGGCCTATTCTAATACGTTCCGTGCACTATTACTCAGCGTTTTGGGGACCCAGAGCGATTTTCACGACTGATGAACCCCGGGGTACGTTTATGTGTCCGTCGTCAACACTCACAGTTTTGGCCAAATCCGACCTGTTTCGTGGACTATTACTCACCGTTTTGGGGGCCCCGAAGCGATTTTCATAGTTGTTGAACCCCAAGGTGTGCTTACGAGTTGGTCATCAACACTCCCAGTTTTGGCCGATTCTGGCCCGTTTCATGGACTATAACTCACCATTTTGGGGTCCCAAAGCGATTTCCATGGTTGTCGAACTCCAAGGTGCGCTTACGTGTCGGTTATCAACAACCATAGTTTGGGCCGATTCTGGCCTGTTTCTTGGACTATTACTCTATTTTGGGGTCTCAGAGTCATTTCTATGATTGACTAACCCCGGGGTGCGTTTACGTGTCGGTCATCAACACTCACATATTCGGCCGATTCAAGTCCGTTCCGTGCACTATTACTCAGCGTTTTGGGGTCCCGTAGCGATTTCCATAGTTGTTGAACCCGAAGATGTGCTTACGTGTTGGTCAACAACACTCGCAGTTTTGGCCGATTCTAGCCCGTTTCATGGACTATTACTCACCGTTTTCGGGTCCCAAAGCGATTTCCATGGTTGTCAAACTCCAAGGTGCACTTACGTGTCAGTCATCAACAATCACAGTTTGGGTCGATTCTGGCCCGTTTCTTGGACTATTACTCTATTTTGGGGTCTCGGAGTCATTTCCACGATTGACGAACCCCGGGGTGCGTTTACGTGTCGGTCATCAACACTCACATATTCGGCCTATTCTAATACGTTCCGTGCACTATTACTCAGCGTTTTGGGGAACCAGAGAGATTTTCACGACTGATGAACCCCGGGGTACGTTTATGTGTCCGTCGTCAACACTCATAGTTTTGGCCAAATCCGACCTGTTTCGTGGACTATTACTCACCGTTTTGGGGGCCCCGAAGTGATTTTCATAGTTGTTGAACCCCAAGGTGTGCTTACGAGTTGGTCATCAACACTCCCAGTTTTGGCCGATTCTGGCCCGTTTCATGGACTATAACTCACCGTTTTGGGGTCCCAAAGCGATTTCCATGGTTGTCGAACTCCAAGGTGCGCTTACGTGTCGGTTATCAACAACCATAGTTTGGGCCGATTCTGGCCTATTTCTTGGACTATTACTCTATTTTGGGGTCTCAGAGTCATTTCTATGATTGACTAACCCCGGGGTGCGTTTACGTGTCGGTCATCAACACTCACATATTCGGCCGATTCAAGTCCGTTCCGTGCACTATTACTCAGCGTTTTGGGGTCCCGTAGCGATTTCCATAGTTGTTGAACCCGAAGATGTGCTTACGTGTTGGTCAACAACACTCGCAGTTTTGGCCGATTCTAGCCCGTTTCATGGACTATTACTCACCGTTTTCGGGTCCCAAAGCGATTTCCATGGTTGTCAAACTCCAAGGTGCACTTACGTGTCAGTCATCAACAATCACAGTTTGGGTCGATTCTGGCCCGTTTCTTGGACTATTACTCTATTTTGGGGTCTCGGAGTCATTTCCACGATTGACGAACCCCGGGGTGCGTTTACGTGTCGGTCATCAACACTCACATATTCGGCCTATTCTAATACGTTCCGTGCACTATTACTCAGCGTTTTGGGGACCCAGAGCGATTTTCACGACTGATGAACCCCGGGGTACGTTTATGTGTCCGTCGTCAACACTCACAGTTTTGGCCAAATCCGACCTGTTTCGTGGACTATTACTCACCGTTTTGGGGGCCCCGAAGCGATTTTCAAAGTTGTTGAACCCCAATGTGTGCTTACGAGTTGGTCATCAACACTCCCAGTTTTGGCCGATTCTGGCCCGTTTCATGGACTATAACTCACCGTTTTGGGGTCCCAAAGCGATTTCCATGGTTGTCGAACTCCAAGGTGCGCTTACGTGTCGGTTATCAACAACCATAGTTTGGGCCGATTCTGGCCTGTTTCTTGGACTATTACTCTATTTTGGGGTCTCAGAGTCATTTCTATGATTGACTAACCCCGGGGTGCGTTTACGTGTCGGTCATCAACACTCACATATTCGGCCGATTCAAGTCCGTTCCGTGCACTATTACTCAGCGTTTTGGGGTCCCGTAGCGATTTCCATAGTTGTTGAACCCCAAGATGTGCTTACGTGTTGGTCAACAACACTCGCAGTTTTGGCCGATTCTAGCCCGTTTCATGGACTATTACTCACCGTTTTCGGGTCCAAAAGCGATTTCCATGGTTGTCGAACTCCAAGGTGCGCTTACGTGTCAGTCATCAACAATCACAGTTTGGGCCGATTCTGGCCTGTTTCTTGGACTATTACTCTATTTTGGGGTCCCGGAGTCATTTCCACGATTGACGAACCCCGCGGTGCGTTTACGTGTCGGTCATCAACACTCACATATTCTGCCGATTCTAATACGTTCCGTGCACTATTACTCAGTGTTTTGGGGACCCAGAGCGATTTCCACGATTGATGAACCCCGGGGTGCTTTTATGTGTCCGTCATCAACACTCACAATTTTGGCCAATTCTGACCTGTTTCGCGGACAATTACTCACCGTTTTGGGGTCCCGTAATGATTTCCATAGTTGTTGAACCCCAAGATGTGCTTACGTGTTGGTCAACAACACTCGCAGTTTTGGCCGATTCTGGCCCGTTTCATGGACTATAACTCACCGTTTTGGGGTCCCAAAGCGATTTCCATGGTTGTCGAACTCCAAGGTGCGCTTACGTGTCGGTTATCAACAACCATAGTTTGGGCCGATTCTGGCCTGTTTCTTGGACTATTACTCTATTTTGGGGTCTCAGAGTCATTTCTATGATTGACTAACCCCGGGGTGCGTTTACGTGTCGGTCATCAACACTCACATATTCGGCCGATTCAAGTCCGTTCCGTGCACTATTACTCAGCGTTTTGGGGTCCCGTAGCGATTTCCATAGTTGTTGAACCCCAAGATGTGCTTACGTGTTGGTCAACAACACTCGCAGTTTTGGCCGATTCTAGCCCGTTTCATGGACTATTACTCACCGTTTTCGGGTCCCAAAGCGATTTCCATGGTTGTCAAACTCCAAGGTGCACTTACGTGTCAGTCATCAACAATCACAGTTTGGGTCGATTCTGGCCTGTTTCTTGGACTATTACTCTTTTTTGGGGTCCCGGAGTCATTTCCACGATTGACGAACCCCGCGGTGCGTTTACGTGTCGGTCATCAACACTCACATATTCTGCCGATTCTAATACGTTCCGTGCACTATTACTCAGTGTTTTGGGGACCCAGAGCGATTTCCACGATTGATGAACCCCGGGGTGCGTTTATGTGTCCGTCATCAACACTCACAGTTTTGGCCAATTCTGACCTGTTTCGCGGACAATTACTCACCGTTTTGGGGTCCCGTAATGATTTCCATAGTTGTTGAACCCCAAGATGTGCTTACGTGTTGGTCAACAACACTCGCAGTTTTGGCCGATTCTGGCCCGTTTCATGGACTATAACTCACCGTTTTGGGGTCCCAAAGCGATTTCCATGGTTGTCGAACTCCAAGGTGCGCTTACGTGTCGGTTATCAACAACCATAGTTTGGGCCGATTCTGGCCTGTTTCTTGGACTATTACTCTATTTTGGGGTCTCAGAGTCATTTCTATGATTGACTAACCCCGGGGTGCGTTTACGTGTCGGTCATCAACACTCACATATTCGGCCGATTCAAGTCCGTTCCGTGCACTATTACTCAGCGTTTTGGGGTCCCGTAGCGATTTCCATAGTTGTTGAACCCCAAGATGTGCTTACGTGTTGGTCAACAACACTCGCAGTTTTGGCCGATTCTAGCCCGTTTCATGGACTATTACTCACCGTTTTCGGGTCCAAAAGCGATTTCCATGGTTGTCGAACTCCAAGGTGCGCTTACGTGTCGGTCATCAACAATCACAGTTTGGGCCGATTCTGGCCTGTTTCTTGGACTATTACTCTTTTTTGGGGTCCCGGAGTCATTTCCACGATTGACGAACCCCGCGGTGCGTTTACGTGTCGGTCATCAACACTCACATATTCTGCCGATTCTAATACGTTCCGTGCACTATTACTCAGTGTTTTGGGGACCCAGAGCGATTTCCACGATTGATGAACCCCGGGGTGCGTTTATGTGTCCGTCATCAACACTCACATTTTTGGCCAATTCTGACCTGTTTCGCGGACAATTACTCACCGTTTTGGGGTCCCGTAATGATTTCCATAGTTTTTGAACCCCAAGATGTGCTTACGTGTTGGTCAACAACACTCGCAGTTTTGGCCGATTCTGGCCCGTTTCATGGACTATAACTCACCGTTTTGGGGTCCCAAAGCGATTTCCATGGTTGTCGAACTCCAAGGTGCGCTTACGTGTCGGTTATCAACAACCATAGTTTGGGCCGATTCTGGCCTGTTTCTTGGACTATTACTCTATTTTGGGGTCTCAGAGTCATTTCTATGATTGACTAACCCCGGGGTGCGTTTACGTGTCGGTCATCAACACTCACATATTCGGCCGATTCAAGTCCGTTCCGTGCACTATTACTCAGCGTTTTGGGGTCCCGTAGCGATTTCCATAGTTGTTGAACCCGAAGATGTGCTTATGTGTTGGTCAACAACACTCGCAGTTTTGGCCGATTCTAGCCCGTTTCATGGACTATTACTCACCGTTTTCGGGTCCCAAAGCGATTTCCATGGTTGTCAAACTCCAAGGTGCACTTACGTGTCAGTCATCAACAATCACAGTTTGGGTCGATTCTGGCCCGTTTCTTGGACTATTACTCTATTTTGGGGTCTCGGAGTCATTTCCACGATTGACGAACCCCGGGGTGCGTTTACGTGTCGGTCATCAACACTCACATATTCGGCCTATTCTAATACGTTCCGTGCACTATTACTCAGCGTTTTGGGGACCCAGAGCGATTTTCACGACTGATGAACCCCGGGGTACGTTTATGTGTCCGTCGTCAACACTCACAGTTTTGGCCAAATCCGACCTGTTTCGTGGACTATTACTCACCGTTTTGGGGGCCCCGAAGCGATTTTCATAGTTGTTGAACCCCAAGGTGTGCTTACGAGTTGGTCATCAACACTCCCAGTTTTGGCCGATTCTGGCCCGTTTCATGGACTATAACTCACCATTTTGGGGTCCCAAAGCGATTTCCATGGTTGTCGAACTCCAAGGTGCGCTTACGTGTCGGTTATCAACAACCATAGTTTGGGCCGATTCTGGCCTGTTTCTTGGACTATTACTCTATTTTGGGGTCTCAGAGTCATTTCTATGATTGACTAACCCCGGGGTGCGTTTACGTGTCGGTCATCAACACTCACATATTCGGCCGATTCAAGTCCGTTCCGTGCACTATTACTCAGCGTTTTGGGGTCCCGTAGCGATTTCCATAGTTGTTGAACCCGAAGATGTGCTTACGTGTTGGTCAACAACACTCGCAGTTTTGGCCGATTCTAGCCCGTTTCATGGACTATTACTCACCGTTTTCGGGTCCCAAAGCGATTTCCATGGTTGTCAAACTCCAAGGTGCACTTACGTGTCAGTCATCAACAATCACAGTTTGGGTCGATTCTGGCCCGTTTCTTGGACTATTACTCTATTTTGGGGTCTCGGAGTCATTTCCACGATTGACGAACCCCGGGGTGCGTTTACGTGTCGGTCATCAACACTCACATATTCGGCCTATTCTAATACGTTCCGTGCACTATTACTCAGCGTTTTGGGGACCCAGAGCGATTTTCACGACTGATGAACCCCGGGGTACGTTTATGTGTCCGTCGTCAACACTCACAGTTTTGGCCAAATCCGACCTGTTTCGCGGACTATTACTCACCGTTTTGGGGTCCCGTAACGATTTCCATAGTTGTTGAACCCCAAGATGTGCTTACGTGTTGGTCAACAACACTCGCAGTTTTGGCCGATTCTGGCCCGTTTCATGGACTATTACTCACCGTTTTCGGGTCCCAAAGCGATTTCCATGGTTGTCAAACTCCAAGGTGCACTTATGTGTCAGTCATCAACAATCACAGTTTGGGTCAATTCTGGCCCGTTTCTTGGACTATTACTCTATTTTGGGGTCTCGGAGTCATTTCCACGATTGACGAACCCCGGGGTGCGTTTACGTGTCGGTCATCAACATTCACATATTCGGCCTATTCTAATACGTTCCATGCACTATTACTCAGCGTTTTGGGGACCCAGAGCGATTTTCACGATTGAT
>NW_025228319.1:66879-68301 GCF_018294505.1 Triticum aestivum | reverse complement strand
TGGGTCGATTCTGGCCCGTTTCTTGGACTATTACTCTATTTTGGGGTCTCGGAGTCATTTCCACGATTGACGAACCCCGGGGTGCGTTTACGCGTCGGTCATCAACACTCACATATTCCGCCGATTCTAGTCCGTTTCGTGCACTATTACTCAGCGTTTTGGGGACCCAGAGCGATTTTCACGACTGATGAACTCTAGGGTGCGTTTATGTGACCGTCGTCAACACTCATAGTTTTGTTCAATTCTGGCCCGTTTCATGGACTATAACTCACCGTTTTGGGGTCCCAAAGCGATTTCCATGGTTGTCGAACTCCAAGGTGCGCTTACGTGTCGGTGATCAACAACCATAGTTTGGGCCGATTCTGGCCTGTTTCTTGGACCATTACTCTATTTTGGGGTCTCAGAGTCATTTCTATGATTGACTAACCCCGGGGTGCATTTACGTGTCGGTCATCAACACTCACATATTCGGCCGATTCAAGTCCGTTCCGTGCACTATTACTCAGCGTTTTGGGGTCCTGTAGTGATTTCCATAGTTGTTGAACCCCAAGATGTGCTTACGTGTTGGTCAACAACACTCGCAGTTTTGGCCGATTCTAGCCCGTTTCATGGACTATTACTCACCGTTTTCGGGTCCAAAAGCGATTTCCATGGTTGTCGAACTCCAAGGTGCGCTTACGTGTCGGTCATCAATAATCACAGTTTGGGCCGATTCTGGCCCGTTTCTTGGACTATTACTCTTTTTTGGGGTCCCGGAGTCATTTCCACGATTGACGAACCCCGGGGTGCGTTTACGTGTCAGTCATCAACACTCACATATTCGGCCGATTCTAATACGTTCCGTGCACTATTACTCAGTGTTTTGGGGACCCAGAGCGATTTCCACGATTGATGAACCCCGGGGTGCGTTTATGTGTCCGTCATCAACACTCACAGTTTTGGCCAATTCTGACCTGTTTCGCGGACTATTACTCACCGTTTTGGGGTCGCGGGACGATTTCCATAGTTGTTGAACCCCAAGATGTGCTTACGTGTTGGTCAACAACACTCGCAGTTTTGGCCGATTCTGGCCCGTTTCATGGACTATTACTCACCGTTTTCGGGTCCCAAAGCGATTTCCATGGTTGTCAAACTCCAAGGTGCACTTACGTGTCAGTCATCAACAATCACAGTTTGGGTCAATTCTGGCCCGTTTCTTGGACTATAACTCTATTTTGGGGTCTCGGAGTCATTTCCACGATTGACGAACCCCGGGGTGCGTTTACGTGTCGGTCATCAACATTCACATATTCGGCCTATTCTAATACGTTCCATGCACTATTGCTCAGCGTTTTGGGGACCCAGAGCGATTTTCACGATTGATGAACCCCAAGGTGTGCTTACGAGTTGGTCATCAACACTCCCAGTTTTGGCTGATTCTGG
>NW_025228319.1:64704-65025 GCF_018294505.1 Triticum aestivum | reverse complement strand
TTTTGGCCGATTCTGGCCCGTTTCATGGACTATAACTCACCGTTTTGGGGTCCCAAAGCGATTTCCATGGTTGTCGAACTCCAAGGTGCGCTTACGTGTCGGTGATCAACAACCATAGTTTGGGCCGATTCTGGCCTGTTTCTTGGACTATTACTCTATTTTGGGGTCTCGGAGTCATTTCTATGATTGACTAACCCCGGGGTGCGTTTACGTGTCGGTCATCAACACTCACATATTCGGCCGATTCAAGTCCGTTCCGTGCACTATTACTCAGCGTTTTGGGGTCCCGTAGTGATTTCCATAGTTGTTGAACCCCAAGAT
>NW_025228319.1:61544-62969 GCF_018294505.1 Triticum aestivum | reverse complement strand
AACCATAGTTTGGGCCGATTCTGGCCTGTTTCTTGGACTATTAGTCTATTTTGGGGTCTCGGAGTCATTTCTATGATTGACTAACCCCGGGGTGCGTTTACGTGTCGGTCATCAACACTCACATATTCGGCCGATTCAAGTCCGTTCCGTGCACTATTACTCAGCATTTTGGGGTCCCGTAGTGATTTCCATAGTTGTTGAACCCCAAGATGTGCTTACGTGTTGGTCAACAACACTCGCAGTTTTGGCCGATTCTAGCCCGTTTCATGGACTATTACTCACCGTTTTCGGGTCCAAAAGCGATTTCCATGGTTGTCGAACTCCAAGGTGCGCTTACGTGTCGGTCATCAATAATCACAGTTTGGGCCGATTCTGGCCCGTTTCTTGGACTATTACTCTTTTTTGGGGTCCCGGAGTCATTTCCATGATTGACGAACCCCGGGGTGCATTTACGTGTCGGTCATCAACACTCACATATTCGGCCGATTCTAATACGTTTCGTGCACTATTACTCAGTGTTTTGGGGACCCAGAGCGATTTCCACGATTGATGAACCCCGGGGTGCGTTTATGTGTCCGTCATCAACACTCACAGTTTTGGCCAATTCTGACCTGTTTCGCGGACTATTACTCACCGTGTTGGGGTCCCGTAACGATTTCCATAGTTGTTGAACCCCAAGATGTGCTTACGTGTTGGTCAACAACACTCGCAGTTTTGGCCGATTCTGGCCCGTTTCATGGACTATTACTCACCGTTTTCGGGTCCCAAAGCGATTTCCATGGTTGTCAAACTCCAAGGTGCACTTACGTGTCAGTCATCAACAATCACAGTTTGGGTCAATTCTGGCCCGTTTCTTGGACTATTACTCTATTTTGGGGTCTCGGAGTCATTTCCACGATTGACGAACCCCGGGGTGCGTTTACGTGTCGGTCATCAACACTCACATATTCGGCCTATTCTAATACGTTCCATGCACTATTACTCAGCGTTTTGGGGACCCAGAGCGATTTTCACGATTGATGAACCCCGGGGTGCGTTTATGTGTCCGTCGTCAACACTCACAGTTTTGGCCAAATCCGACCTGTTTCGTGGACTATTACTCACCGTTTTGGGGGCCCCGAAGCGATTTTCATAGTTGTTGAACCCCAAGGTGTGCTTACGAGTTGGTCATCAACACTCCCAGTTTTGGGTTATTCTGGCCCGTTTCATGGACTATTACTCACCGTTTTGGGGTCCCAAAGCGATTTCCATCATTGTCGAACTCCAAGGTGCGCTTACGTGTCGGTCATCAACAATCACAGTTTGGGCCGATTCTGGCCCGTTTCTTGGACTATTACTCTATTTTGGGGTCACGGAGTTGTTTCCACTATTGACGAACCCCGGGGTGCGTTTACGCGTCGGTCATCAACACTCACATATTCCGCC
>NW_025228319.1:59338-61534 GCF_018294505.1 Triticum aestivum | reverse complement strand
AGTTTGGGCCGATTCTGGCCCGTTTCTTGGACTATTACTCTATTTTGGGGTCTCGGAGTCATTTCTATGATTGACTAACCCCGGGGTGCGTTTATGTGTCGGTCATCAACACTCACATATTCGGCCGATTCAAGTCCGTTCCGTGCACTATTAGTCAGCGTTTTGGGGACCCAGAGCGATTTCCACGATTGATGAACCCCGGGGTGCGTTTATGTGTCCGTCATCACCACTCACAGTTTTGGCCAATTCTGACCTGTTTCGCGGACTATTACTCACCGTTTTGGGGTCCCGTAGCGATTTCCATAGTTGTTGAACCCCAAGATGTGCTTACGTGTTGGTCAACAACACTCCTAGTTTTGGCCGATTGGCCCGTTTCATGGACTATTACTCACCGTTTTGGGGTCCCAAAGCGATTTCCATCATTGTCGAACTCCAAGTTGCGCTTACGTGTCGGTCATCAACAATCACAATTTGGGCCGATTATGGCCCGTTTCTTGGACTATTACTCTATTTTGGGGTCTCGGAGTTGTTTCCACTATTGACGAACCCCAGGGTCCGTTTACGCGTCGGTCATCAACACTCACATATTCCGCCGATTCTAGTCCGTTTCGTGCACTATTACTCAACCTTTTGGGGACCCAGAGCGATTTCCACGATTGATGAACTCTAGGGTGCGTTTATGTGACCACCGTCAACACTTATAGTTTTGTTCAATTCTGACCTGCTTCGTGGACTATTACTAACCGTTTTGGGGTCCCAAAGAGATTTCCATAGTTGTTGAACCCCAAGGTGTGCTTACGCGTTGGTCATCAACACTCGCAGTTTTGGCCGATTCTGGCCCGTTTCATGGACTATAACTCACCGTTTTGGGGTCCCAAAGCGATTTCCATGGTTGTCGAACTCGAAGGTGCGCTTACGTGTCGGTTATCAACAACCATAGTTTGGGCCGATTCTGGCCTGTTTCTTGGACTATTACTCTATTTTGGGGTCTCGGAGTCATTTCTATGATTGACTAACCCCGGGGTGCGTTTACGTGTCAGTCATCAACACTCACATATTTGGCCGATTCAAGTCCGTTCCGTGCACTATTACTCAGCGTTTTGGGGTCCCGTAGCAATTTCCATAGTTGTCGAACCCCAAGATGTGCTTACGTGTTGGTCAAAAACACTCGCAGTTTTGGCCGATTCTGGCCCTTTTCATGGACTATTACTCACCGTTTTCGGGTCCCAAAGCGATTTCCATGGTTGTCAAACTCCAAGGTGCACTTACGTGTCATTCATCAACAATCACAGTTTGGGTCGATTCTGGCCCGTTTCTTGGACTATTACTCTATTTTGGGGTCTCGGAGTCATTTCCACGATTGACGATCCCCGGGGTGCGTTTACGTGTCGGTCATCAACACTCACATATTCGGCCGATTCTAATACGTTCCGTGCACTATTACTCAGCGTTTTGGGGACCCATAGCGATTTCCACGATTGATGAACCCCGGGGTGCGTTTATGTGTCCGTCGTCAACACTCACAGTTTTGGCCAAATCTGACCTGTTTCGTGGACTATTACTCTCCGTTTTGGGGGCCCCGAAGCGATTTTCATAGTTGTTGAACCCTAAGGTGTGCTTACGAGTTGGTCATCAACACTCCTAGTTTTGGCCGATTCTGGCCCGTTTCATGGACTATTACTCACCGTTTTGGGGTCCCAAAGCGATTTCCATCATTGTCGAACTCCAAGGTGCGCTTACGTGTCGGTCATCAACAATCACAGTTTGGGCCGATTCTGGCCCGTTTCTTGGACTATTACTCTATTTTGGGGTCTCGGAGTCATTTCTATGATTGACTAACCCCGGGGTGCGTTTATGTGTCGGTCATCAACACTCACATATTCGGCCGATTCAAGTCCGTTCCGTGCACTATTAGTCAGCGTTTTGGGGACCCAGAGCGATTTCCAGGATTGATGAACCCCGGGGTGCGTTTATGTGTCCGTCATCACCACTCACAGTTTTGGCCAATTCTGACCTGTTTCGCGGACTATTACTCACCGTTTTGGGGTCCCGTAGCGATTTCCATAGTTGTTGAACCCCAAGATGTGCTTACGTGTTGGTCAACAACACTCGCAGTTTTGGCCGATTCTGGCCCGTTTCATGGACTATAACTCACCGTTTTGGGGTCCCAAAGCGATTTCCATGGTTGTCGAACTC
>NW_025228319.1:56808-57873 GCF_018294505.1 Triticum aestivum | reverse complement strand
GTCCGTTCCGTGCACTATTACTCAGCGTTTTGGGGTCCCGTAGCGATTTCCATAGTTGTCGAACCCCAAGATGTGCTTACGTGTTGGTCAAAAACACTCGCAGTTTTGGCCGATTCTGGCCCGTTTCATGGACTATTACTCACCGTTTTCGGGTCCCAAAGCGATTTCCATGGTTGTCAAACTCCAAGGTGCACTTACGTGTCAGTCATCAACAATCACAGTTTGGGTCGATTCTGGCCCGTTTCTCGGAGTCATTTCCACGATTGACGATCCCCGGGGTGCGTTTACGTGTCGGTCATCAACACTCACATATTCGGCCGATTCTAATACGTTTCGTGCACTATTACTCAGTGTTTTGGGGACCCATAGCGATTTCCACGATTGATGAACCCCGGGGTGCGTTTATGTGTCCGTCGTCAACACTCACAGTTTTGGCCAAATCTGACCTGTTTCGTGGACTATTACTCTCCGTTTTGGGGGCCCCGAAGCGATTTTCATAGTTGTTGAACCCTAAGGTGTGCTTACGAGTTGGTCATCAACACTCCTAGTTTTGGCCGATTCTGGCCCGTTTCATGGACTATTACTCACCGTTTTGGGGTCCCAAAGCGATTTCCATCATTGTCGAACTCCAAGGTGCGCTTACGTGTCGGTCATCAACAATCACAGTTTGGGCCGATTCTGGCCCGTTTCTTGGACTATTACTCTATTTTGGGGTCTCGGAGTCATTTCTATGATTGACTAACCCCGGGGTGCGTTTATGTGTCGGTCATCAACACTCTATTAGTCAGCGTTTTGGGGACCCAGAGCGATTTCCACGATTGATGAACCCCGGGGTGCGTTTATGTGTCCGTCATCACCACTCACAGTTTTGGCCAATTCTGACCTGTTTCGCGGACTATTACTCACCGTTTTGGGGTCCCGTAGCGATTTCCATAGTTGTTGAACCCCAAGATGTGCTTACGTGTTGGTCAACAACACTCGCAGTTTTGGCCGATTCTGGCCCGTTTCATGGACTATAACTCACCGTTTTGGGGTCCCAAAGCGATTTCCATGGTTGTCGAACTC
>NW_025228319.1:49281-54996 GCF_018294505.1 Triticum aestivum | reverse complement strand
GTTCCGTGCACTATTACTCAGCGTTTTGGAGTCCCGTAGTGATTTCCATAGTTGTTGAACCCCAAGATGTGCTTACGTGTTGGTCAACAACACTCGCACTTTTGGCCGATTCTAGCCCGTTTCATGGACTATTACTCACCGTTTTCGGGTCCAAAAGCGATTTCCAAGGTTGTCGAACTCCAAGGTGCGCTTACGTGTCGGTCATCAATAATCACAGTTTGGGCCGATTCTGGCCCGTTTCTTGGACTATTACTCTTTTTTGGGGTCCCGGAGTCATTTCCACGATTGACGAACCCCGGGGTGCATTTACGTGTCGGTCATCAACACTCACATATTCGGCCGATTCTAATACGTTTCGTGCACTATTACTCAGTGTTTTGGGGACCCAGAGCGATTTCCACGATTGATGAACCCCGGGGTGCGTTTATGTGTCCGTCATCAACACTCACAGTTATGGCCAATTCTGACCTGTTTCGCGGACTATTACTCACCGTGTTGGGGTCCCGTAACGATTTCCATAGTTGTTGAACCCCAAGATGTGCTTACGTGTTGGTCAACAACACTCGCAGTTTTGGCCGATTCTGGCCCGTTTCATGGACTATTACTCACCGTTTTCGGGTCCCAAAGCGATTTCCATGGTTGTCAAACTCCAAGGTGCACTTACGTGTCAGTCATCAACAATCACAGTTTGGGTTAATTCTGGCCCGTTTCTTGGACTATTACTCTATTTTGGGGTCTCGGAGTCATTTCCACGATTGACGAACCCCGGGGTGCGTTTACGTGTCGGTCATCAACACTCACATATTCGGCCTATTCTAATACGTTCCATGCACTATTACTCAGCGTTTTGGGGACCCAGAGCGATTTTCACGATTGATGAACCCCGGGGTGCGTTTATGTGTCCGTCGTCAACACTCACAGTTTTGGCCAAATCCGACCTGTTTCGTGGACTATTACTCACCGTTTTGGGGGCCCCGAAGCGATTTTCATAGTTGTTGAACCCCAAGGTGTGCTTACGAGTTGGTCATCAACACTCCCAGTTTTGGGTTATTCTGGCCCGTTTCATGGACTATTACTCACCGTTTTGGGGTCCCAAAGCGATTTCCATCATTGTCGAACTCCAAGGTGCGCTTACGTGTCGGTCATCAACAATCACAGTTTGGGCCGATTCTGGCCCGTTTCTTGGACTATTACTCTATTTTGGGGTCACGGAGTTGTTTCCACTATTGACGAACCCCGGGGTGCGTTTACGCGTCGGTCATCAACACTCACATATTCCGCCGATTCTAGTCCGTTTCGTGCACTATTACTCAGCGTTTTGGGGACCCAGAGCGATTTCCACGATTGATGAACTCTAGGGTGCGTTTATGTGACCGTCGTCAACACTCATAGTTTTGTTCAATTCTGACCTGCTTCGTGGACTATTACTAACCGTTTTGGGGTCCCAAAGAGATTTCCATAGTTGTTGAACCCCAAGGTGTGCTTACGCGTTGGTCATCAACACTCGCAGTTTTGGCCGATTCTGGCCCGTTTCATGGACTATAACTCACCGTTTTGGGGTCCCAAAGCGATTTCCATGGTTGTCGAACTCCAAGGTGCGCTTACGTGTCGGTTATCAACAACCATAGTTTGGGCCGATTCTGGCCTGTTTCTTGGACTATTACTCTATTTTGGGGTCTCGGAGTCATTTCTACGATTGACTAACCCCGGGGTGCGTTTACGTGTCGGTCATCAACACTCACATATTCGGCCGATTCAAGTCCGTTCCGTGCACTATTACTCAGCGTTTTGGGGTCCCGTAGCGATTTCCATAGTTGTTGAACCCCAAGATGTGCTTACGTGTTGGTCAACAACACTCGCAGTTTTGGCCGATTCTGGCCCGTTTCATGGACTATTACTCACCGTTTTCGGGTCCCAAAGCGATTTCCATGGTTGTCAAACTCCAAGGTGCACTTACGTGTCAGTCATCAACAATCATAGTTTGGGTCGATTCTGGCCCGTTTCTTGGACTATTACTCTATTTTGGGGTCTCGGAGTCATTTCCACGATTGACGATCCCCGGGGTGCGTTTACGTGTCGGTCATCAACACTCACATATTCGGCCGATTCTAATACGTTCCGTGCACTATTACTCAGCGTTTTGGGGACCCAGAGCGATTTCCACGATTGATGAACCCCGGGGTGCGTTTATGTGTCCGTCGTCAACACTCACAGTTTTGGCCAATTCTGACCTGTTTCGCGGACTATTACTCACCGTTTTGGGGTCCCGTAACGATTTCCATAGTTGTTGAACCCCAAGATGTGCTTACGTGTTGGTCAACAACACTCGCAGTTTTGGCCGATTCTGGCCCGTTTCATGGACTATTACTCACCGTTTTCGGGTCCCAAAGCGATTTCCATGGTTGTCAAACTCCAAGGTGCACTTACGTGTCAGTCATCAACAATCACAGTTTGGGTCAATTCTGGCCCGTTTCTTGGACTATTACTCTATTTTGGGGTCTCGGAGTCATTTCCACGATTGACGAACCCCGGGGTGCGTTTACGTGTCGGTCATCAACACTCACATATTCGGCCTATTCTAATACGTTCCATGCACTATTACTCAGCGTTTTGGGGACCCAGAGCGATTTTCACGATTGATGAACCCCGGGGTGCGTTTATGTGTCCGTCGTCAACACTCACAGTTTTGGCCAAATCCGACCTGTTTCGTGGACTATTACTCACCGTTTTGGGGGCCCCGAAGCGATTTTCATAGTTGTTGAACCCCAAGGTGTGCTTACGAGTTGGTCATCAACACTCCCAGTTTTGGGTTATTCTGGCCCGTTTCATGGACTATTACTCACCGTTTTGGGGTCCCAAAGCGATTTCCATCATTGTCGAACTCCAAGGTGCGCTTACGTGTCGGTCATCAACAATCACAGTTTGGGCCGATTCTGGCCCGTTTCTTGGACTATTACTCTATTTTGGGGTCACGGAGTTGTTTCCACTATTGACGAACCCCGGGGTGCGTTTACGCGTCGGTCATCAACACTCACATATTCCGCCGATTCTAGTCCGTTTCGTGCACTATTACTCAGCGTTTTGGGGACCCAGAGCGATTTCCACGATTGATGAACTCTAGGGTGCGTTTATGTGACCGTCGTCAACACTCATAGTTTTGTTCAATTCTGACCTGCTTCGTGGACTATTACTAACCGTTTTCGGGTCCCAAAGCGATTTCCATGGTTGTCAAACTCCAAGGTGCACTTACGTGTCAGTCATCAACAAGCACAGCTTGGGTCAATTCTGGCCCGTTTCATGGACTATTACTCTATTTTGGGGTCTCGGAGTCATTTCCACGATTGACGAACCCCGGGGTGCGTTTACGTGTCGGTCATCAACACTCACATATTCGGCCTATTCTAATACGTTCCATGCACTATTACTCAGCGTTTTGGGGACCCAGAGCGATTTTCACGATTGATGAACCCCAAGGTGTGCTTACGAGTTGGTCATCAACACTCCCAGTTTTGGCTGATTCTGGCCCGTTTCATGGACTATTACTCACCGTTTTGGGGTCCCAAAGCGATTTCCATCATTGTCGAACTCCAAGGTGCGCTTACGTGTCGGTCATCAACAATCACAGTTTGGGCCGATTCTGGCCCGTTTCTTGGACTATTACTCTATTTTGGGGTCACGGAGTTGTTTCCACTATTGACGAACCCCGGGGTGCGTTTACGCGTCGGTCATCAACACTCACATATTCCGCCGATTCTAGTCCGTTTCATGCACTATTACTCAGCGTTTTGGGGACCCAGAGCGATTTCCACGATTGATGAACTCTAGGGTGCGTTTACGTGACCGTCGTCAACACTCATAGTTTTGTTCAATTCTGACCTGCTTCGTGGACTATTACTAACCGTTTGGGGGTCCCAAAGAGATTTCCATAGTTGTTGAACCCCAAGGTGTGCTTACGCGTTGGTCATCAACACTCGCAATTTTGGCCGATTCTGGCCCTTTTCATGGACTATTACTCACCGTTTTCGGGTCCCAAAGCGATTTCCATGGTTGTCAAACTCCAAGGTGCACTTACGTGTCAGTCATCAACAATCACAGTTTGGGTCGATTCTGGCCCGTTTCTTGGACTATTACTCTATTTTGGGGTCTCGGAGTCATTTCCACGATTGACGATCCCCGGGGTGCGTTTACGTGTCGGTCATCAACACTCACATATTCGGCCGATTCTAATACGTTCCGTGCACTATTACTCAGCGTTTTGGGGACCCATAGCGATTTCCACGATTGATGAACCCCGGGGTGCGTTTATGTGTCCGTCGTCAACACTCACAGTTTTGGCCAAATCTGACCTGTTTCGTGGACTATTACTCTCCGTTTTGGGGGCCCCGAAGCGATTTTCATAGTTGTTGAACCCTAAGGTGTGCTTACGAGTTGGTCATCAACACTCCTAGTTTTGGCCGATTCTGGCCCGTTTCATGGACTATTACTCACCGTTTTGGGGTCCCAAAGCGATTTCCATCATTGTCGAACTCCAAGGTGCGCTTACGTGTCGGTCATCAACAATCACAGTTTGGGCCGATTCTGGCCCGTTTCTTGGACTATTACTCTATTTTGGGGTCTCGGAGTCATTTCTATGATTGACTAACCCCGGGGTGCGTTTATGTGTCGGTCATCAACACTCACATATTCGGCCGATTCAAGTCCGTTCCGTGCACTATTAGTCAGCGTTTTGGGGACCCAGAGCGATTTCCACGATTGATGAACCCCGGGGTGCGTTTATGTGTCCGTCATCACCACTCACAGTTTTGGCCAATTCTGACCTGTTTCGCGGACTATTACTCACCGTTTTGGGGTCCCGTAGCGATTTCCATAGTTGTTGAACCCCAAGATGTGCTTACGTGTTGGTCAACAACACTCCTAGTTTTGGCCGATTGGCCCGTTTCATGGACTATTACTCACCGTTTTGGGGTCCCAAAGCGATTTCCATCATTGTCGAACTCCAAGTTGCGCTTACGTGTCGGTCATCAACAATCACAATTTGGGCCGATTATGGCCCGTTTCTTGGACTATTACTCTATTTTGGGGTCTCGGAGTTGTTTCCACTATTGACGAACCCCAGGGTCCGTTTACGCGTCGGTCATCAACACTCACATATTCCGCCGATTCTAGTCCGTTTCGTGCACTATTACTCAACCTTTTGGGGACCCAGAGCGATTTCCATGATTGATGAACTCTAGGGTGCGTTTATGTGACCACCATCAACACTTATAGTTTTGTTCAATTCTGACCTGCTTCGTGGACTATTACTAACCGTTTTGGGGTCCCAAAGAGATTTCCATAGTTGTTGAACCCCAAGGTGTGCTTACGCGTTGGTCATCAACACTCGCAGTTTTGGCCGATTCTGGCCCGTTTCATGGACTATAACTCACCGTTTTGGGGTCCCAAAGCGATTTCCATGGTTGTCGAACTCGAAGGTGCGCTTACATGTCGGTTATCAACAACCATAGTTTGGGCCGATTCTGGCCTGTTTCTTGGACTATTACTCTATTTTGGGGTCTCGGAGTCATTTCTATGATTGACTAACCCCGGGGTGCGTTTACGTGTCAGTCATCAACACTCACATATTTGGCCGATTCAAGACCGTTCCGTGCACTATTACTCAGCGTTTTGGGGTCCCGTAGCGATTTCCATAGTTGTCGAACCCCAAGATGTGCTTAC
>NW_025228319.1:44671-46945 GCF_018294505.1 Triticum aestivum | reverse complement strand
TCTCGGAGTCATTTCCACGATTGACGATCCCCGGGGTGCGTTTACGTGTCGGTCATCAACACTCACATATTCGGCCGATTCTAATACGTTCCGTGCACTATTACTCAGCGTTTTGGGGACCCATAGCGATTTCCACGATTGATGAACCCCGGGGTGCGTTTATGTGTCCGTCGTCAACACTCACAGTTTTGGCCAAATCTGACCTGTTTCGTGGACTATTACTCTCCGTTTTGGGGGCCCCGAAGCGATTTTCATAGTTGTTGAACCCTAAGGTGTGCTTACGAGTTGGTCATCAACACTCCTAGTTTTGGCCGATTCTGGCCCGTTTCATGGACTATTACTCACCGTTTTGGGGTCCCAAAGCGATTTCCATCATTGTCGAACTCCAAGGTGCGCTTACGTGTCGGTCATCAACAATCACAGTTTGGGCCGATTCTGGCCCGTTTCTTGGACTATTACTCTATTTTGGGGTCTCGGAGTCATTTCTATGATTGACTAACCCCGGGGTGCGTTTATGTGTCGGTCATCAACACTCACATATTCGGCCGATTCAAGTCCGTTCCGTGCACTATTAGTCAGCGTTTTGGGGACCCAGAGCGATTTCCAGGATTGATGAACCCCGGGGTGCGTTTATGTGTCCGTCATCACCACTCACAGTTTTGGCCAATTCTGACCTGTTTCGCGGACTATTACTCACCGTTTTGGGGTCCCGTAGCGATTTCCATAGTTGTTGAACCCCAAGATGTGCTTACGTGTTGGTCAACAACACTCGCAGTTTTGGCCGATTCTGGCCCGTTTCATGGACTATAACTCACCGTTTTGGGGTCCCAAAGCGATTTCCATGGTTGTCGAACTCGAAGGTGCGCTTACGTGTCGGTTATCAACAACCATAGTTTGGGCCGATTCTGGCCTGTTTCTTGGACTATTACTCTATTTTGGGGTCTCGGAGTCATATCTATGATTGACTAACCCCGGGGTGCGTTTACGTGTCAGTCATCAACACTCACGTATTTGGCCGATTCAAGTCCGTTCCGTGCACTATTACTCAGCGTTTTGGGGTCCCGTAGCGATTTCCATAGTTGTCGAACCCCAAGATGTGCTTACGTGTTGGTCAAAAACACTCACAGTTTTGGCCGATTCTGGCCCGTTTCATGGACTATTACTCACCGTTTTCGGGTCCCAAAGCGATTTCCATGGTTGTCAAACTCCAAGGTGCACTTACGTGTCAGTCATCAACAATCACTGTTTGGGTCGATTCTGGCCCGTTTCTCGGAGTCATTTCCACGATTGACGATCCCCGGGGTGCGTTTACGTGTCGGTCATCAACACTCACATATTCGGCCGATTCTAATACGTTTCGTGCACTATTACTCAGCGTTTTGGGGACCCATAGCGATTTCCACGATTGATGAACCCCGGGGTGCGTTTATGTGTCCGTCGTCAACACTCACAGTTTTGGCCAAATCTGACCTGTTTCGTGGACTATTACTCTCCGTTTTGGGGGCCCCGAAGCGATTTTCATAGTTGTTGAACCCTAAGGTGTGCTTACGAGTTGGTCATCAACACTCCTAGTTTTGGCCGATTCTGGCCCGTTTCATGGACTATTACTCACCGTTTTGGGGTCCCAAAGCGATTTCCATCATTGTCGAACTCCAAGGTGCGCTTACGTGTCGGTCATCAACAATCACAGTTTGGGCCGATTCTGGCCCGTTTCTTGGACTATTACTCTATTTTGGGGTCTCGGAGTTGTTTCCACTATCGACGAACCCCGGGGTCCGTTTACGCGTCGGTCATCAACACTCACATATTCCGCCGATTCTAGTCCGTTTCGTGCACTAGTACTCAACCTTTTGGGGACCCAGAGCGATTTCCACGATTGATGAACTCTAGGGTGCGTTTATGTGACCATCGTCAACACTTATAGTTTTGTTTAATTCTGACCTACTTCGTGGACTATTACTAACCGTTTTGGGGTCCCAAAGAGATTTCCATAGTTGTTGAACCCCAAGGTGTGCTTACGCGTTGGTCATCAACACTCGCAGTTTTGGCCGATTCTGGCCCGTTTCATGGACTATAACTCACCATTTTGGGGTCCCAAAGCGATTTCCATGGTTGTCGAACTCCAAGGTGCGCTTACGTGTCGGTTATCAACAACCATAGTTTGGGCCGATTCTGGCCTGTTTCTTGGACTATTACTCTATTTTGGGGTCTCGGAGTCATTTCTATGATTGACTAACCCCGGGGTGCGTTTACGTGTCAGTCATCAACACTCAC
>NW_025228319.1:33838-44075 GCF_018294505.1 Triticum aestivum | reverse complement strand
TTTCCATAGTTGTTGAACCCCAAGATGTGCTTACGTGTTGGTCAACAACACTCGCAGTTTTGGCCGATTCTGGCCCGTTTCATGGACTATTACTCACCGTTTTCGGGTCCCAAAGCGATTGCCATGGTTGTCAAACTCCAAGGTGCACTTACGTGTCAGTCATCAACAATCACAGTTTGGGTCGATTCTGGCCCGTTTCTTGGACTATACTCTCTTTTGGGGTCTCGGAGTCATTTCCACGATTGACGATCCCCGAGGTGCGTTTACGTGTCGGTCATCAACACTCACATATTCGGCCGATTCTAATACGTTCCGTGCACTATTACTCAGCGTTTTGGGGACCCAGAGCGATTTCCACGATTGATGAACCCCGGGGTGCGTTTATGTGTCCGTCGTCAACACTCACAGTTTTGGCCAAATCTGACCTGTTTCGTGGACTATTACTCACCGTTTTGGGGGCCCCGAAGCGATTTTCATAGTTGTTGAACCCCAAGGTGTGCTTACGAGTTGGTCATCAACACTCCTAGTTTTGGCCGATTCTGGCCCGTTTCATGGACTATTACTCACCGTTTTGGGGTCCCAAAGCGATTTCCATCATTGTCGAACTCCAAGGTGCGCTTACGTGTCGGTCATCAACAATCACAGTTTGGGCCGATTCTGGCCCGTTTCTTGGACTATTACTCTATTTTGGGGTCTCGGAGTTGTTTCCACTATCGACGAACCCCGGGGTCCGTTTACGCGTCGGTCATCAACACTCACATATTCCGCCGATTCTAGTCCGTTTCGTGCACTAGTACTCAACCTTTTGGGGACCCAGAGCGATTTCCACGATTGATGAACTCTAGGGTGCGTTTATGTGACCATCGTCAACACTTATAGTTTTGTTTAATTCTGACCTACTTCGTGGACTATTACTAACCGTTTTGGGGTCCCAAAGAGATTTCCATAGTTGTTGAACCCCAAGGTGTGCTTACGCGTTGGTCATCAACACTCGCAGTTTTGGCCGATTCTGGCCCGTTTCATGGACTATAACTCACCATTTTGGGGTCCCAAAGCGATTTCCATGGTTGTCGAACTCCAAGGTGCGCTTACGTGTCGGTTATCAACAACCATAGTTTGGGCCGATTCTGGCCTGTTTCTTGGACTATTACTCTATTTTGGGGTCTCGGAGTCATTTCTATGATTGACTAACCCCGGGGTGCGTTTACGTGTCAGTCATCAACACTCACATATTCGGCCGATTCAACTCCGTTCCGTGCACTATTACTCAACCTTTTGGGGACCCAGAGCGATTTCCACGATTGATGAACTCTAGGGTGCGTTTATGTGACCATCGTCAACACTTATACTTTTGTTCAATTCTGACCTACTTCGTGGACTATTACTAACCGTTTTGGGGTCCCAAAGAGATTTCCATAGTTGTTGAACCCCAAGGTGTGCTTACGCGTTGGTCATCAACACTCGCAGTTTTGGCCGATTCTGGCCCGTTTCATGGACTATAACTCACCGTTTTGGGGTCCCAAAGCGATTTCCATGGTTGTCGAACACCAAGGTGCGCTTACGTGTCGGTTATCAACAACCATAGTTTGGGCCGATTCTGGCCCGTTTCTTGGACTATTACTCTATTTTGGGGTCTCGGAGTCATTTCTATGATTGACTAACCCCGGGGTGCGTTTATGTGTCGGTCATCAACACTCACATATTCGGCCGATTCAAGTCCGTTCCGTGCACTATTAGTCAGCGTTTTGGGGACCCAGAGCGATTTCCACGATTGAAGAACCCCGGGGGTGCGTTTATGTGTCCGTCATCAACACTCACAGTTTTGGCCAATTCTGACCTGTTTCGCGGACTATTACTCACCGTCTTGGGGTCCCGTAGCGATTTCCATAGTTGTTGAACCCCAAGATGTGCTTACGTGTTGGTCAACAAGACTCGCAGTTTTGGCCGATTCTGGCCCGTTTCATGGACTATTACTCACCGTTTTCGGGTCCCAAAGCGATTTCCATGGTTGTCAAACTCCAAGGTGCACTTACGTGTCAGTCATCAACAATCACAGTTTGGGTCGATTCTGGCCCGTTTCTTGGACTATACTCTATTTTGGGGTCTCGGAGTCATTTCCACGATTGACGATCCCCGGGGTGCGTTTACGTGTCGGTCATCAACACTCACATATTCGGCCGATTCTAATACGTTCCGTGCACTATTACTCAGCGTTTTGGGGACCCAGAGCGATTTCCACGATTGATGAACCCCGGGGTGCGTTTACGTGTCCGTCGTCAACACTCACAGTTTTGGCCAAATCTGACCTGTTTCGTGGACTATTACTCACCGTTTTGGGGGCCCCGAAGCGATTTTCATAGTTGTTGAACCCCAAGGTGTGCTTACGAGTTGGTCATCAACACTCCTAGTTTTGGCCGATTCTGGCCCGTTTCATGGACTATTACTCACCGTTTTGGGGTCCCAAAGCGATTTCCATCATTCTCGAACTCCAAGGTGCGCTTACGTGTCGGTCATCAACAATCACAGTTTGGGCCGATTCTGGCCCGTTTCTTGGACTATTACTCTATTTTGGGGTCTCGGAGTTGTTTCCACTATTGACGAACCCCGGGGTCCGTTTACGCGTCGGTCATCAACACTCACATATTCCGCCAATTCTAGTCCGTTTCGTGCACTATTACTCAACCTTTTGGGGACCCAGAGCGATTTCCACGATTGATGAACTCTAGGGTGCGTTTATGTGACCATCGTCAACACTTATACTTTTGTTCAATTCTGACCTACTTCGCGGACTATTACTCACCGTTTTGGGGTCCCGTAGCGATTTCCATAGTTGTTGAACCCCAAGATGTGCTTACGCGTTGGTCATCAACACTCGCAGTTTTGGCCGATTCTGGCCCGTTTCATGGACTATAACTCACCATTTTGGGGTCCCAAAGCGATTTCCATGGTTGTCGAACTCCAAGGTGCGCTTACGTGTCGGTTATCAACAACCATAGTTTGGGCCGATTCTGGCCTGTTTCTTGGACTATTACTCTATTTTGGGGTCTCGGAGTCATTTCTATGATTGACTAACCCCGGGGTGCGTTTACGTGTCAGTCATCAACACTCACATATTCAGCCGATTCAACTCCGTTCCGTGCACTATTACTCAGCGTTTTGGGGTCCCGTAGCGATTTCCATAGTTGTTGAACCCCAAGATGTGCTTACGTGTTGGTCAACAACACTCGCAGTTTTGGCCGATTCTGGCCCGTTTCATGGACTATTACTCACCGTTTTCGGGTCCCAAAGCGATTGCCATGGTTGTCAAACTCCAAGGTGCACTTACGTGTCAGTCATCAACAATCACAGTTTGGGTCGATTCTGGCCCGTTTCTTGGACTATACTCTCTTTTGGGGTCTCGGAGTCATTTCCACGATTGACGATCCCCGAGGTGCGTTTACGTGTCGGTCATCAACACTCACATATTCGGCCGATTCTAATACGTTCCGTGCACTATTACTCAGCGTTTTGGGGACCCAGAGCGATTTCCACGATTGATGAACCCCGGGGTGCGTTTATGTGTCCGTCGTCAACACTCACAGTTTTGGCCAAATCTGACCTGTTTCGTGGACTATTACTCACCGTTTTGGGGGCCCCGAAGCGATTTTCATAGTTGTTGAACCCCAAGGTGTGCTTACGAGTTGGTCATCAACACTCCTAGTTTTGGCCGATTCTGGCCCGTTTCATGGACTATTACTCACCGTTTTGGGGTCCCAAAGCGATTTCCATCATTGTCGAACTCCAAGGTGCGCTTACGTGTCGGTCATCAACAATCACAGTTTGGGCCGATTCTGGCCCGTTTCTTGGACTATTACTCTATTTTGGGGTCTCGGAGTTGTTTCCACTATTGACGAACCCCGGGGTCCTTTTACGCGTCGTTCATCAACACTCACATATTCCGCCGATTCTAGTCCGTTTCGTGCACTATTACTCAACCTTTTGGGGACCCAGAGCGATTTCCACGATTGATGAACTCTAGGGTGCGTTTATGTGACCATCGTCAACACTTATAGTTTTGTTCAATTCTGACCTACTTCGTGGACTATTACTAACCGTTTTGGGGTCCCAAAGAGATTTCCATAGTTGTTGAACCCCAAGGTGTGCTTACGCGTTGGTTATCAACACTCGCAGTTTCGGCCGATTCTGGCGCGTTTCATGGACTATAACTCACCGTTTTGGGGTCCCAAAGCGATTTCCATGGTTGTCGAACTCCAAGGTGCGCTTACGTGTCGGTTATCAACAACCATAGTTTGGGCCGATTCTGGCCCGTTTCTTGGACTATTACTCTATTTTGGGGTCTCGGAGTCATTTCTATGATTGACTAACCCCGGGGTGCGTTTATGTGTCGGTCATCAACACTCACATATTCGGCCGATTCAAGTCCGTTACGTGCACTATTAGTCAGCGTTTTGGGGACCCAGAGCGATTTCCACGATTGATGAACCCCGGGGTGCGTTTATGTGTCCGTCATCAACACTCACAGTTTTGGCCAATTCTAACCTGTTTCGCGGACTATTACTCACCGTTTTGGGGTCCCGTAGCGATTTCCATAGTTGTTGAACCCCAAGATGTGCTTACGTGTTGGTCAACAACACTCGCAGTTTTGGCCGATTCTGGCCCGTTTCATGGACTATTACTCACCGTTTTTGGGTCCCAAAGCGATTTCCATGTTTGTCAAACTCCAAGGTGCACTTACGTGTCGGTCATCAACAATCACAGTTTGGGTCGATTCTGGCCCGTTTCTTGGACTATATTCTATTTTGGGGTCTCGGAGTCATTTCCACGATTGACGATCCCGGGGGTGCGTTTACGTGTCGGTCATCAACACTCACATATTCGGCCGATTCTAATACGTTCCGTGCACTATTACTCAGCGTTTTGGGGACCCAGAGCGATTTCCACGATTGATGAACCCCGGGGTGCGTTTACGTGTCCGTCGTCAACACTCATAGTTTTGGCCAAATCTGACCTGTTTCGTGGACTATTACTCACCGTTTTGGGGGCCCCGAAGCGATTTTCATAGTTGTTGAACCCCAAGGTGTGCTTACGAGTTGGTCATCAACACTCCTAGTTTTGGCCGATTCTGGCCCGTTTCATGGACTATTACTCACCGTTTTGGGGTCCCAAAGCGATTTCCATCATTGTCGAACTCCAAGGTGCGCTTACGTGTCGGTCATCAACAATCACAGTTTGGGCCGATTCTGGCCCGTTTCTTGGACTATTACTCTATTTTGGGGTCTCGGAGTTGTTTCCACTATTGACGAACCCCGGGGTCCGTTTACGCGTCGGTCATCAACACTCACATATTCCGCCGATTATAGTCCGTTTCGTGCACTATTACTCAACCTTTTGGGGACCCAGAGCGATTTCCACGATTGATGAACTCTAGGGTGCGTTTATGTGACCATCGTCAACACTTATACTTTTGTTCAATTCTGACCTACTTCGCGGACTATTACTCACCGTTTTGGGGTCCCGTAGCGATTTCCATAGTTGTTGAACCCCAAGATGTGCTTACGTGTTGGTCAACAACACTCGCAGTTTTGGCCGATTCTGGCCCGTTTCATGGACTATTACTCACCGTTTTTGGGTCCCAAAGCGATTTCCATGTTTGTCAAACTCCAAGGTGCACTTACGTGTCGGTCATCAACAATCACAGTTTGGGCCGATTCTGGCCCGTTTCTTGGACTATTACTCTATTTTGGGGTCTCGGAGTCATTTCCACGATTGACGAACCCCGGGGTGCGTTTACGTGTCGGTCATCAACACTCACATATTCGGCCGATTCTAATACGTTCCGTGCACTATTACTCAACGTTTTGGGGACCCAGAGCGATTTGCACGATTGATGAACCCCGGGGTGCGTTTATGTGTCCGTCGTCAACACTCACAGTTTTGGCCAAATCCGACCTGTTTCGCGGACTATTACTCACCGTTTTGGGGGCCCCGAAGCAATTTTCATAGTTGTTGAACCCCAAGGTGTGCTTACGAGTTGGTCATCAACACTCCCAGTTTTGGCCGATTCTGGCCCGTTTCATGGACTATTACTCACCGTTTTGGGGTCCCAAAGTGATTTCCATGATTGTCGAACTCCAAGGTGCGCTTACGTGTCGGTCATCAACACTCACATATTCGGCAGATTCAAGTCCGTTCCGTGCACTACTACTCAGCGTTTTGGGGACCCAGAGCGATTTCCACGATTGATGAGCCCCGGGGTGCGTTTATGTGTCCGTCATCAACACTCACAGTTTTGGCCAATTATGACCTGTTTCGCGGACTATTACTCACAGTTTTGGGGTCCCGTCATGATTTCCATAGTTGTTGAACCCCAAGATGTGCTTACGTGTTGGTCAACAACACTCGCAGTTTTGGCTCATTCTGGCCCGTTTCATGGACTATTACTCACCGTTTTCGGGTCCCAAAGCGATTTCCATGGTTGTCAAACTCCAAGGTGCACTTACGTGTCAGTCATCAACAATCACAGTTTGGGTCGATTTTGGCCCGTTTCTTGGACTATTACTCTATTTTGGGGTCTCGGAGTCATTTCCACGATTGACGATCCCCGGGGTGCGTTTACGTGTCGGTCATCAACACTCACATATTCGGCCTATTCTAATATGTTCCGTGCACTATTACTCAGTGTTTCGGGGACCCAGAGCGATTTCCACGATTGATGAACCCGGGGGTGCGTTTATGTGTTCATCGTCAACACTCACAGTCTTGGCCAAATCTGACCTGTTTCGTGGACTATTACTCACCGTTTTGGGGGCCCTGAAGCGATTTTCATAGTTGTTGAACCCCAAGGTGTGCTTACGAGTTGGTCATCAACACTGCTAGTTTTGGCCGATTCTGGCCCGTTTCATGGACTATTACTCACCGTTTTGGGGTCCCAAAGCGATTTCCATCATTGTCGAACTCCAAGGTGCGCTTACGTGTCGGTCATCAACAATCACAGTTTCGGCCGATTCTGGCCCGTTTCTTGGACTATTACTCTATTTTGGGGTCTCGGAGTTGTTTCCACTATTGACGAACCCCGGGGTCCGTTTACGCGTCGGTCATCAACACTCACATATTCCGCCGATTCTAGTCCGTTTCGTGCACTATTACTCAACCTTTTGGGGACCCAGAGCGATTTCCACGATTGATGAACTCTAGGGTGCGTTTATGTGACCATCGTCAACACTTATAGTTTTGTTCAATTCTGACCTACTTCGTGGACTATTACTAACCGTTTTGGGGTCCCAAAGAGATTTCCATAGTTGTTGAACCCCAAGGTGTGCTTACGCGTTGGTCATCAACACTCGCAGTTTTGGCCGATTCTGGCCCGTTTCATGGACTATTACTCACCGTTTTTGGGTCCCAAAGCGATTTCCATGTTTGTCAAACTCCAAGGTGCACTTACGTGTCGGTCATCAACAATCACAGTTTGGGTCGATTCTGGCCCGTTTCTTGGACTATACTCTATTTTGGGGTCTCGGAGTCATTTCCATGATTGACGATCCCGGGGGTGCGTTTACGTGTCGGTCATCAACACTCACATATTCTGCCGATTCTAATACGTTCCGTGCACTATTACTCAGCGTTTTGGGGACCCAGAGCGATTTCCACGATTGATGAACCCCGGTGTGCGTTTATGTGTCCGTCGTCAACACTCACAGTTTTGGCCAAATCCGACCTGCTTCGCGGACTATTACTCACCGTTTTGGGGGCCCCGAAGCAATTTTCATAGTTGTTGAACCCCAAGGTGTGCTTACGAGTTGGTCATCAACACTCCCAGTTTTGGCCGATTCTGGCCCGTTTCATGGACTATAACTCACCGTTTTGGGGTCCCAAAGCGATTTCCATCATTGTCGAACTCCAAGGTGCGCTTACGTGTCGGTTATCAACAACCATAGTTTGGGCCGATTCTGGCCCGTTTCTTGGACTATTACTCTATTTTGGGGTCTCGGAGTCATTTCTATGATTGACTAACCCCGGGGTGCGTTTATGTGTCGGTCATCAACACTCACATATTCGGTCGATTCAAGTCCGTTACGTCCACTATTAGTCAGCGTTTTGGGGACCCAGAGCGATTTCCACGATTGATGAACCCCGGGGTGCGTTTATGTGTCCGTCATCAACACTCACAGTTTTGGCCAATTCTAAACTGTTTCGCAGACTATTACTCACCGTTTTGGGGTCCCGTAGCGATTTCCATAGTTGTTGAACCCCAAGATGTGCTTATGTGTTGGTCAACAACACTCGCAGTTTTGGCTGATTCTGGCCCGTTTCATGGACTATTACTCACCGTTTTCGGGTCCCAAAGCGATTTCCATGGTTGTCAAACTCCAAGGTGCACTTACGTGTCAGTCATCAACACTCACAATTTGGGTCGATTCTGGCCCGTTTCTTGGACTATTACTCTATTTTGGGGTCTCGGAGTCATTTCCACGATTGACGATCCCCGGGGTGCGTTTACGTGTCGGTCATCAACACTCACATATTCGGCCTATTCTAATATGTTCCGTGCACTATTACTCAGTGTTTTAGGGACCCAGAGCGATTTCCACGATTGATGAACCCCGTGGTGCGTTTATGTGTCCGTCGTCAACACTCACATTTTTGGCCAAATCTGACCTGTTTCGTGGACTATTACTCACCGTTTTGGGGGCCCCGAAGCAATTTTCATAGTTGTTGAACCCCAAGGTGTGCTTACGAGTTGGTCATCAACACTCCTAGTTTTGGCCGATTCTGGCCCGTTTCATGGACTATTACTCACCGTTTTGGGGTCCCAAAGCGATTTCCATCATTGTCGAACTCCAAGGTGCGCTTACGTGTCGGTCATCAACAATCATAGTTTGGGCCGATTCTGGCCCGTTTCTTGGACTATTACTCTATTTTGGGGTCTCGGAGTTGTTTCCACTATTGACGAACCCCGGGGTCCGTTTACGCGTCGGTCATCAACACTCACATATTCCGCCGATTCTAGTCCGTTTCGTGCACTATTACTCAACCTTTTGGGGACCCAGAGCGATTTCCACGATTGATGAACTCTAGGGTGCGTTTATGTGACCATCGTCAACACTTATAGTTTTGTTCAGTTCTGACCTACTTCGTGGACTATTACTAACCGTTTTGGGGTCCCAAAGAGATTTCCATAGTTGTTGAACCACAAGGTGTGCTTACGCGTTGGTCATCAACACTCGCAGTTTTGGCCGATTCTGGCCCGTTTCATGGACTATAACTCACCGTTTTGGGGTCCCAAAGCGATTTCCATGGTTGTCGAACTCCAAGGTGCGCTTACGTGTCGGTTATCAACAACCATAGTTTGGGCCGATTCTGGCCCGTTTCTTGGACTATTACTCTATTTTGGGGTCTCGGAGTCATTTCTTTGATTGACTAACCCCGGGGTGCGTTTATGTGTCGGTCATCAACACTCACATATTCGGCCGATTCAAGTCCGCTCCGTGCACTATTAGTCAGCGTTTTGGGGACCCAGAGCGATTTCCACGATTGATGAACCCCGGGGTGCGTTTATGTGTCCGTCATCAACACTCACAGTTTTGGCCAATTCTGACCTGTTTCGCGGACTATTACTCACCGTTTTGGGGTTCCGTAGCGATTTCCATAGTTGTTGAACCCCAAGATGTGCTTACGTGTTGGTCAACAACAGTCGCAGTTTTGGCCGATTCTGGCCTGTTTCATGGACTATTACTCACCGTTTTTGGATCCCAAAGCGATTTCCATGGTTGTCAAACTCCAAGGTGCACTTACGTGTCGGTCATCAACAATCACAGTTTGGGCCGATTCTGGCCCGTTTCTTGGACTATTACTCTATTTTGGGGTCTCGGAGTCATTTCCACGATTGATGAACCCCGGGGTGCGTTTACGTGTCGGTCATCAACACTCACATATTCGGCCGATTCTAATACGTTCCGTGCACTATTACTCAACGTTTTGGGGACCCAGAGCGATTTCCACGATTGATGAACCCCGGGGTGCGTTTATGTGTCCGTCGTCAACACTCACAGTTTTGGCCAAATCCGACCTGTTTCGTGGACTATTACTCACCGTTTTGGGGGCCCCGAAGCAATTTTCAGAGTTGTTGAACCCCAAGGTGTGCTTACGAGTTGGTCATCAACACTCCCAGTTTTGGCCGATTCTGGCCCGTTTCATGGACTATTACTCACCGTTTTGGGGTCCCATAGTGATTTCCATG
>NW_025228319.1:26611-28227 GCF_018294505.1 Triticum aestivum | reverse complement strand
CGTTTTGGGGTCCCATAGTGATTTCCATGATGTCGAACTCCAAGGTGCGCTTACGTGTCGGTCATCAACACTCACATATTCGGCAGATTCAAGTCCGTTCCCTGCACTATTACTCAGCGTTTTGGAGACCCAGAGCGATTTCCACGATTGATGAGCCCCGGGGTGCGTTTATGTGTCCGTCATCAACACTCACAGTTTTGGCCAATTATGACCTGTTTCGCGGAGTATTACTCACCGTTTTGGGGTCCCGTCACGATTTCCACAGTTGTTGAACCCCAAGATGTGCTTACGTGTTGGTCAACAACACTCGCAGTTTTGGCTGATTCTGGCCCGTTTCATGGACTATTACTCACCGTTTTCGGGTCCCAAAGCGATTTCCATGGTTGTCAAACTCCAAGGTGCACTTACGTGTCAGTCATCAACAATCACAGTTTGGGTCGATTCTGGCCCGTTTCTTTGACTATTACTCTATTTTGGGGTCTCGGAGTCATTTCCACGATTGACGATCCCCGGGGTGCGTTTACGTGTCGGTCATCAACACTCACATATTCGGCCTATTCTAATATGTTCCGTGCAATATTACTCAGTGTTTTGGGGACCCAGAGCGATTTCCACGATTGATGAACCCCGGGGTGCGTTTATGTGTCCGTCGTCAACACTCACAGTTTTGGCCAAATCTGACCTGTTTCGTGGACTATTACTCACCGTTTTGGGGGCCCCGAAGCGATTTTCATAGTTGTTGAACCCCAAGGTGTGCTTACGAGTTGGTCATCAACACTCCTAGTTTTGGCCGATTCTGGCCCGTTTCATGGACTATTACTCACCGTTTTGGGGTCCCAAAGCGATTTCCATCATTATCGAACTCCAAGGTGCGCTTACGTGTCGGTCATCAACAATCATAGTTTGGGCCGATTCTGGCCCGTTTCTTGGACTATTACTCTATTTTGGGGTCTCGGAGTTGTTTCCACTATTGACGAACACCGGGGTCCGTTTACGCCTCGGTCATCAACACTCACATATTCCGCCGATTCTAGTCCGTTTCGTGCACTATTACTCAACCTTTTGGGGACCCAGAGCGATTTCCACGATTGATGAATCTCTAGGGTGCGTTTATGTGACCATCGTCAACACTTATAGTTTTGTTCAATTCTGACCTACTTCGTGGACTATTACTAACCGTTTTGGGGTCCCAAAGAGATTTCATAGTTGTTGAACCCCAAGGTGTGCTTACGCGTTGTTCATCAACACTCCCAGTTTTGGCCGATTCCGACCTGTTTCGTGGACTATTACTCACCGTTTTGGGGGCCCCGAAGCAATTTTCAGAGTTGTTGAACCCCAAGGTGTGCTTACGAGTTGGTCATCAACACTCCCAGTTTTGGCCGATTCTGGCCCGTTTCATGGACTATTACTCACCGTTTTGGGGTCCCATAGTGATTTCCATGATGTCGAACTCCAAGGTGCGCTTACGTGTCGGTCATCAACACTCACATATTCGGCAGATTCAAGTCCGTTCCCTGCACTATTACTCAGCGTTTTGGGGACCCAAAGCGATTTCACGATTGATGAGCCACGGGGTGCGTTTATGTGTCCGTCATCAACACTCACAGTTTTGGCCA
>NW_025228319.1:23766-25370 GCF_018294505.1 Triticum aestivum | reverse complement strand
GGGTGCGTTTATGTGTCCGTCATCAACACTCATAGTTTTGGCCAATTCTGACCTGTTTCGCGGACTATTACTCACCGTTTTGGGGTCCCGTCACGATTTCCATAGTTGTTGAACCCCAAGATGTGCTTACGTGTTGGTCAACAACACTCGCAGTTTTGGCCGATTCTGGCCCGTTTCATGGACTATTACTCACCGTTTTTGGGTCCCAAAGCGATTTCCATGGTTGTCAAACTCCAAGGTGCACTTACGTGTCGGTCATCAACAATCACAGTTTGGGCCGATTATGGCCCGTTTCTTGGACTATTACTCTATTTTGGGGTCTCGGAGTCATTTCCACGATTGACGAACCCCGGGGTGCGTTAACGTGTCGGTCATCAACACTCACATATTCGGCCGATTCTAATACGTTCCGTGCACTATTACTCAACGTTTTGGGGACCCAGAGCGATTTCCACGATTGATGAACCCCGGGGTGCGTTTATGTTTCCGTCGTCAACACTCACAGTTTTGGCCAAATCCGACCTGTTTCGTGGACTATTACTCACCGTTTTGGGGGCCCCGAAGCAATTTTCAGAGTTGTTGAACCCCAAGGTGTGCTTACGAGTTGGTCATCAACACTCCCAGTTTTGGCCGATTCTGGCCCGTTTCATGGACTATTACTCACCGTTTTGGGGTCCCAAAGTGATTTCCATGATGTCGAACTCCAAGGTGCGCTTACGTGTCGGTCATCAACAATCATAGTTTGGGCCGATTCTGGCCCGTTTCTTGGACTATTACTCTATTTTGGGGTCTCGGAGTTGTTTCCACTATTGACGAACCCCGGGGTCCGTTTACGCGTCGGTCATCAACAGTCACATATTCCGCCGATTCTAGACCGTCTCGTGCACTATTACTCAACCTTTTGGGGACCCAGAGCGATTTCCACGATTGATGAACTCTAGGGTGCGTTTATGTGACCATCGTCAACACTTATAGTTTTGTTCAATTCTGACCTACTTCATGGACTATTACTAACCGTTTTGGGGTCCCAAAGAGATTTCCATAGTTGTTGAACCACAAGGTGTGCTTACGCGTTGGTCATCAACACTCGCAGTTTTGGCCGATTCTGGCCCGTTTCATGGACTATAACTCACCGTTTTGGGGTCCCAAAGCGATTTCCATGGTTGTCGAACTCCAAGGTGCGCTTACGTGTCGGTTATCAACAACCATAGTTTGGGCCGATTCTGGCCCGTTTCTTGGACTATTACTCTATTTTGGGGTCTCGGAGTCATTTCTTTGATTGACTAACCCCGGGGTGTGTTTATGTGTCGGTCATCAACACTCACATATTCGGCCGATTCAAGTCCGTTCCGTGCACTATTAGTCAGCGTTTTGGGGACCCAGAGCGATTTCCACGATTGATGAACCCCGGGGTGCGTTTATGTGTCCATCATCAACACTCACAGTTTTGGCCAATTCTGACCTATTTCGCGGACTATTACTCACCGTTTTGGGGTCCCGTAGCGATTTCCATAGTTGTTGAACCCCAAGATGTGCTTACGTGTTGGTCAACAACACTCGCAGTTTTGGCCGATTCTGGCCCGTTTCATGGACTATTACTCACC
>NW_025228319.1:22913-23756 GCF_018294505.1 Triticum aestivum | reverse complement strand
CTCACCGTTTTGGGGTCCCAAAGTGATTTCCATGATGTCGAACTCCAAGGTGCGCTTACGTGTCGGTCATCAACACTCACATATTCGGCAGATTCAAGTCCGTTCCGTGCACTATTACTCAGCGTTTTGGGGACCCAAAGCGATTTCACGATTGATGAGCCACGGGGTGCGTTTATGTGTCCGTCATCAACACTCACAGTTTTGGCCAATTATGACCTGTTTCGCGGAGTATTACTCACCGTTTTGGGGTCCCGTCACGATTTCCATAGTTGTTGAACCCCAAGATGTGCTTACGTGTTGGTCAACAACACTCGCAGTTTTGGCTGATTCTGGCCCGTTTCATGGACTATTACTCACCGTTTTCGGGTCCCAAAGCGATTTCCATGGTTGTCAAACTCCAAGGTGCACTTACGTGTCAGTCATCAACAATCACAGTTTGGGTCGATTCTGGCCCGTTTCTTGGACTATTACTCTATTTTGGGGTCTCGGAGTCATTTCCACGATTGACGATCCCCGGGTTGCGTTTACGTGTCGGTCATCAACACTCACATATTCGGCCTATTCTAATATGTTCCGTGCACTATTACTCAGTGTTTTGGGGACCCAGAGCGATTTCCACGATTGATGAACCCCGTGGTGCGTTTATGTGTCCGTCGTCAACACTCACAGTTTTGGCCAAATCTGACCTGTTTCGTGGACTATTACTCACCATTTTGGGGGCCCCGAAGCGATTTTCATAGTTGTTGAACCCCAAGGTGTGCTTACGAGTTGGTCATCAACACTCCTAGTTTTGGCCGATTCTGGCCCGTTTCATGGACTATTACTCACCGTTTTGGGGTCCCA
>NW_025228319.1:17199-22519 GCF_018294505.1 Triticum aestivum | reverse complement strand
CTATTAGTCAGCGTTTTGGGGACCCAGAGCGATTTCCACGATTGATGAACCCCGGGGTGCGTTTATGTGTCCGTCATCACCACTCACAGTTTTGGCCAATTCTGACCTGTTTCGCGGACTATTACTCACCGTTTTGGGGTCCCGTAGCGATTTCCATAGTTGTTGAACCCCAAGATGTGCTTACGTGTTGGTCAACAACACTCGCAGTTTTGGCCGATTCTGGCCCGTTTCATGGACTATTACTCACCGTTTTTGGGTCCCAAAGCGATTTCCATGGTTGTCAAACTCCAAGGTGCACTTACGTGTCGGTCATCAACAATCACAGTTTGGGCCGATTATGGCCCGTTTCTTGGACTATTACTCTATTTTGGGGTCTCGGAGTCATTTCCACGATTGACGAACCCCGGGGTGCGTTTACGTGTCGGTCATCAACACTCACATATTCGGCTGATTCTAATACGTTCCTTGCACTATGACTCAACGTTTTGGGGACCCAGAGCGATTTCCACGATTGATGAACCCCGGGGTGCGTTTATGTTTCCGTCGTCAACACTCACAGTTTTGGCCAAATCCGACCTGTTTCGTGGACTATTACTCACCGTTTTGGGGGCCCCGAAGCAATTTTCAGAGTTGTTGAACCCCAAGGTGTGCTTACGAGTTGGTCATCAACACTCCCAGTTTTGGCCGATTCTGGCCCGTTTCATGGACTATTACTCACCGTTTTGGGGTCCCAAAGTGATTTCCATGATGTCGAACTCCAAGGTGCGCTTACGTGTCGGTCATCAACACTCACATATTCGGCAGATTCAAGTCCGTTCCGTGCACTATTACTCAGCGTTTTGGGGACCCAAAGCGATTTCACGATTGATGAGCCCCGGGGTGCGTTTATGTGTCCGTCATCAACACTCACAGTTTTGGCCAATTATGACCTGTTTCGCGGAGTATTACTCACCGTTTTGGGGTCGCGTCACGATTTCCATAGTTGTTGAACCCCAAGATGTGCTTACGTGTTGGTCAACAACAGTCGCAGTTTTGGCTGATTCTGGCCCGTTTCATGGACTATTACTCACCGTTTTCGGGTCCCAAAGCGATTTCCATGGTTGTCAAACTCCAAGGTGCACTTACGTGTCAGTCATCAACAATCACAGTTTGGGTCGATTCTGGCCCGTTTCTTGGACTATTACTCTATTTTGGGGTCTCGGAGTCATTTCCACGATTGACGATCCCCGGGGTGCGTTTACGTGTCGGTCATCAACACTCACATATTCGGCCTATTCTAATATGTTCCGTGCACTATTACTCAGTGTTTTGGGGACCCAGAGCGATTTCCACGATTGATGAACCCCGTGGTGCGTTTATGTGTCCGTCGTCAACACTCACAGTTTTGGCCAAATCTGACCTGTTTCGTGGACTATTACTCACCATTTTGGGGGCCCCGAAGCGATTTTCATAGTTGTTGAACCCCAAGGTGTGCTTACGAGTTGGTCATCAACACTCCTAGTTTTGGCCGATTCTGGCCCGTTTCATGGACTATTACTCACCGTTTTGGGGTCCCAAAGCGATTTCCATGGTTGTCGAACTCCAAGGTGCGCTTACGTGTCGGTCATCAACAATCATAGTTTGGGCCGATTCTGGCCCGTTTCTTGGACTATTACTCTATTTTGGGGTCTCGGAGTCATTTCTATGATTGACTAACCCCGGGGTGCGTTTATGTGTCGGTCATCAACACTCACATATTCGGCCGATTCAAGTCCGTTCCGTGCACTATTAGTCAGCGTTTTGGGGACCTAGAGCGATTTCCACGATTGATGAACCCCGGGGTGCGTTTATGTGTCCGTCATCACCACTCACAGTTTTGGCCAATTCTGACCTGTTTCGCGGACTATTACTCACCGTTTTGGGGTCCCGTAGCGATTTCCATAGTTGTTGAACCCCAAGATGTGCTTACGTGTTGGTCAACAACACTCGCAGTTTTGGCCGATTCTGGCCCGTTTCATGGACTATTACTCACCGTTTTTGGGTCCCAAAGCGATTTCCATGGTTGTCAAACTCCAAGGTGCACTTACGTGTCGGTCATCAACAATCACAGTTTGGGCCGATTATGGCCCGTTTCTTGGACTATTACTCTATTTTGGGGTCTCGGAGTCATTTCCACGATTGACTAACCCCGGGGTGCGTTTACGTGTCGGTCATCAACACTCACATATTCGGCCGATTCTAATACGTTCCGTGCACTATTACTCAACGTTTTGGGGACCCAGAGCGATTTCCACGATTGATGAACCCCGGGGTGCGTTTATGTTTCCGTCGTCAACACTCACAGTTTTGGCCAAATCCGACCTGTTTCGTGGACTATTACTCACCGTTTTGGGGGCCCCGAAGCAATTTTCAGAGTTGTTGAACCCCAAGGTGTGCTTACGAGTTGGTCATCAACACTCCCAGTTTTGGCCGATTCTGGCCCGTTTCATGGACTATTACTCACCGTTTTGGGGTCCCAAAGTGATTTCCATGATGTCGAACTCCAAGGTGCGCTTACGTGTCGGTCATCAACAATCATAGTTTGGGCCGATTCTGGCCCGTTTCTTGGACTATTACTCTATTTTGGGGTCTCGGAGTTGTTTCCACTATTGACGAACCCCGGGGTCCGTTTACGCGTCGGTCATCAACAGTCACATATTCCGCCGATTCTAGACCGTCTCGTGCACTATTACTCAACCTTTTGGGGACCCAGAGCGATTTCCACGATTGATGAACTCTAGGGTGCGTTTATGTGACCATCGTCAACACTTATAGTTTTGTTCAATTCTGACCTACTTCATGGACTATTACTAACCGTTTTGGGGTCCCAAAGAGATTTCCATAGTTGTTGAACCACAAGGTGTGCTTACGCGTTGGTCATCAACACTCGCAGTTTTGGCCGATTCTGGCCCGTTTCATGGACTATAACTCACCGTTTTGGGGTCCCAAAGCGATTTCCATGGTTGTCGAACTCCAAGGTGCGCTTACGTGTCGGTTATCAACAACCATAGTTTGGGCCGATTCTGGCCCGTTTCTTGGACTATTACTCTATTTTGGGGTCTCGGAGTCATTTCTTTGATTGACTAACCCCGGGGTGTGTTTATGTGTCGGTCATCAACACTCACATATTCGGCCGATTCAAGTCCGTTCCGTGCACTATTAGTCAGCGTTTTGGGGACCCAGAGCGATTTCCACGATTGATGAACCCCGGGGTGCGTTTATGTGTCCATCATCAACACTCACAGTTTTGGCCAATTCTGACCTATTTCGCGGACTATTACTCACCGTTTTGGGGTCCCGTAGCGATTTCCATAGTTGTTGAACCCCAAGATGTGCTTACGTGTTGGTCAACAACACTCGCAGTTTTGGCCGATTCTGGCCCGTTTCATGGACTATTACTCACCGTTTTTGGGTCCACAAGCGATTTCCATGGTTGTCAAACTCCAAGGTGCACTTACGTGTCGGTCATCAACAATCACAGTTTGGGCCGATTATGGCCCGTTTCTTGGACTATTACTCTATTTTGGGGTCTCGGAGTCATTTCCACGATTGACTAACCCCGGGGTGCGTTTACGTGTCGGTCATCAACACTCACATATTCGGCCGATTCTAATACGTTCCGTGCACTATTACTCAACGTTTTGGGGACCCAGAGCGATTTCCACGATTGATGAACCCCGGGGTGCGTTTATGTTTCCGTCGTCAACACTCACAGTTTTGGCCAAATCCGACCTGTTTCGTGGACTATTACTCACCGTTTTGGGGGCCCCGAAGCAATTTTCAGAGTTGTTGAACCCCAAGGTGTGCTTACGAGTTGGTCATCAACACTCCCAGTTTTGGCCGATTCTGGCCCGTTTCATGGACTATTACTCACCGTTTTGGGGTCCCAAAGTGATTTCCATGATGTCGAACTCCAAGGTGCGCTTACGTGTCGGTCATCAACAATCATAGTTTGGGCCGATTCTGGCCCGTTTCTTGGACTATTACTCTATTTTGGGGTCTCGGAGTTGTTTCCACTATTGACGAACCCCGGGGTCCGTTTACGCGTCGGTCATCAACAGTCACATATTCCGCCGATTCTAGACCGTCTCGTGCACTATTACTCAACCTTTTGGGGACCCAGAGCGATTTCCACGATTGATGAACTCTAGGGTGCGTTTATGTGACCATCGTCAACACTTATAGTTTTGTTCAATTCTGACCTACTTCATGGACTATTACTAACCGTTTTGGGGTCCCAAAGAGATTTCCATAGTTGTTGAACCACAAGGTGTGCTTACGCGTTGGTCATCAACACTCGCAGTTTTGGCCGATTCTGGCCCGTTTCATGGACTATAACTCACCGTTTTGGGGTCCCAAAGCGATTTCCATGGTTGTCGAACTCCAAGGTGCGCTTACGTGTCGGTTATCAACAACCATAGTTTGGGCCGATTCTGGCCCGTTTCTTGGACTATTACTCTATTTTGGGGTCTCGGAGTCATTTCTTTGATTGACTAACCCCGGGGTGTGTTTATGTGTCGGTCATCAACACTCACATATTCGGCCGATTCAAGTCCGTTCCGTGCACTATTAGTCAGCGTTTTGGGGACCCAGAGCGATTTCCACGATTGATGAACCCCGGGGTGCGTTTATGTGTCCATCATCAACACTCACAGTTTTGGCCAATTCTGACCTATTTCGCGGACTATTACTCACCGTTTTGGGGTCCCGTAGCGATTTCCATAGTTGTTGAACCCCAAGATGTGCTTACGTGTTGGTCAACAACACTCGCAGTTTTGGCCGATTCTGGCCCGTTTCATGGACTATTACTCACCATTTTTGGATCCCAAAGCGATTTCCATGGTTGTCAAACTCCAAGGTGCACTTACGTGTCGGTCATCAACAATCACAGTTTGGGCCGATTCTGGCCCGTTTCTTGGACTATTACTCTATTTTGGGGTCTCGGAGTCATTTCCACGATTGACGAGCCCCGGGGTGCGTTTACGTGTTCGGTCATCAACACTCACATATTCGGCCGATTCTAATACGTTCCGTGCACTATTACTCAACGTTTTGGGGACCCAGAGCGATTTCCACGATTGATGAACCCCGGGGTGCGTTTATGTGTCCGTCGTCAACACTCACAGTTTTGGCCAAATCCGAGCTGTTTCGTGGACTATTACTCACCGTTTTGGGGGCCCCGAAGCAATTTTCAGAGTTGTTGAACCCCAAGGTGTGCTTACGAGTTGGTCATCAACACTCCCAGTTTTGGCCGATTCTGGCCCGTTTCATGGACTATTACTCACCGTTTTCGGGTCCCAAA
>NW_025228319.1:6801-17088 GCF_018294505.1 Triticum aestivum | reverse complement strand
ATATTCGGCAGATTCAAGTCCGTTCCGTGCACTATTACTCAGCGTTTTGGGGACCCAGAGCGATTTCCACGATTGATGAGCCCTGGGGTGCGTTTATGTGTCCGTCATCAACACTCACAGTTTTGGCCAATTATGACCTGTTTCGCGGAGTATTACTCACCGTTTTGGGGTCCCGTCACGATTTCCATAGTTGTTGAACCCCAAGATGTGCTTACGTGTTGGTCAACAACACTCGCAGTTTTGGCTGATTCTGGCCTGTTTCATGGACTATTACTCACCGTTTTCGGGTCCCAAAGCGATTTCCATGGTTGTCAAACTCCAAGGTGCACTTACGTGTCAGTCATCAACAATCACAGTTTGGGTCGATTCTGGCCCGTTTCTTTGACTATTACTCTATTTTGGGTTCTCGGAGTCATTTCCACGATTGACGATCCCCGGGGTGCGTTTACGTGTCGGTCATCAACACTCACATATTCGGCCTATTCTAATACGTTCCGTGCACGATTACTCAGTGTTTTGGGGACCCAGAGCGATTTCCACGATTGATGAACCCCGTGGTGCGTTTATGTGTCCGTCGTCAACACTCACAGTTTTGGCCAAATCCGACCTGTTTCGTGGACTATTACTCACCGTTTTGGGGGCCCCGAAGCAATTTTCAGAGTTGTTGAACCCCAAGGTGTGCTTACGAGTTGGTCATCAACACTCCCAGTTTTGGCCGATTCTGGCCCGTTTCATGGACTATTACTCACCGTTTTGGGGTCCCAAAGTGATTTCCATGATGTCGAACTCCAAGGTGCGCTTACGTGTCGGTCATCAACACTCACATATTCGGCAGATTCAAGTCCGTTCCGTGCACTATTACTCAGCGTTTTGGGGACCCAAAGCGATTTCACGATTGATGAGCCCCGGGGTGCGTTTATGTGTCCATCACCAACACTCACAGTTTTGGCCAATTATGACCTGTTTCGCGGAGTATTACTCACCGTTTTGGGGTCCCGTCACGATTTCCATAGTTGTTGAACCCCAAGATGTGCTTACGTGTTGGTCAACAACACTCGCACTTTTGGCTGATTCTGGCCCGTTTCATGGACTATTACTCACCGTTTTCGGGTCCCAAAGCGATTTCCATGGTTGTCAAACTCCAAGGTGCACTTACGTGTCAGTCATCAACAATCACAGTTTGGGTCGATTCTGGCCCGTTTCTTGGACTATTACTCTATTTTGGGGTCTCGGAGTCATTTCCACGATTGACGATCCCCGGGGTGCGTTTACGTGTCGGTCATCAACACTCACATATTCGGCCTATTCTAATATGTTCCGTGCACTATTACTCAGTGTTTTGGGGACCCAGAGCGATTTCCACGATTGATGAACCCCGTGGTGCGTTTATGTGTCCGTCGTAAACACTCACAGTTTTGGCCAAATCTGACCTGTTTCGTGGACTATTACTCACCATTTTGGGGGCCCCGAAGCGATTTTCATAGTTGTTGAACCCCAAGGTGTGCTTACGAGTTGGTCATCAACACTCCTAGTTTTGGCCGATTCTGGCCCGTTTCATGGACTATTACTCACCGTTTTGGGGTCCCAAAGCGATTTCCATCATTGTCGAACTCCAAGGTGCGCTTACGTGTCGGTCATCAACAATCATAGTTTGGGCCGATTCTGGCCCGTTTCTTGGACTATTACTCTATTTTGGGGTCTCGGAGTTGTTTCCACTATTGACGAACCCCGGGGTCCGTTTACGCGTCGGTCATCAACACTCACATATTCCGCCGATTCTAGTCCGTCTCGTGCACTATTACTCAACCTTTTGGGGACCCAGAGCGATTTCCACGATTGATGAACTCTAGGGTGCGTTTATGTGACCATCGTCAACACTTATAGTTTTGTTCAATTCTGACCTACTTCATGGACTATTACTAACCGTTTTGGGGTCCCAAAGAGATTTCCATAGTTGTTGAACCACAAGGTGTGCTTACGCGTTGGTCATCAACACTCGCAGTTTTGGCCGATTCTGGCCCGTTTCATGGACTATAACTCATCGTTTTGGGGTCCCAAAGCGATTTCCATGGTTGTCGAACTCCTAGGTGCGCTTACGTGTCGGTTATCAACAACCATAGTTTGGGCCGATTCTGGCCCGTTTCTTGGACTATTACTCTATTTTGGGGTCTCGGAGTCATTTCTTTGATTGACTAACCCCGGGGTGCGTTTATGTGTCGGTCATCAACACTCACATATTCGGCCGATTCAAGTCCGTTCCGTGCACTATTAGTCAGCGTTTTGGGGACCCAGAGCGATTTCCACGATTGATGAACCCCGGGGTGCGTTTATGTGTCCGTCGTCAACACTCACAGTTTTGGCCAATTCTGACCTATTTCGCGGACTATTACTCACCGTTTTGGGGTCCCGTAGCGATTTCCATAGCTGTTGAACCCCAAGATGTGCTTACGTGTTGGTCAACAACACTCGCAGTTTTGGCCGATTCTGGCCCGTTTCATGGACTATTACTCACCGTTTTTGGATCCCAAAGCGATTTCCATGGTTGTCAAACTCCAAGGTGCACTTACGTGTCGGTCATCAACAATCACAGTTTGGCCCGTTTCTTGGACTATTACTCTATTTTGGGGTCTCGGAGTCATTTCCACGATTGACGAACCCCGGGGTGCGTTTACGCGTCGGTCATCAACACTCACATATTCGGCCGATTCTAATACGTTCCGTGCACTATTACTCAACGTTTTGGGGACCCAGAGCGATTTCCACGATTGATGAACCCCGGGGTGCGTTTATGTGTCCATCATCAACACTCACAGTTTTGGCCAAATCCAACCTGTTTCGTGGACTATTACTCACCGTTTTGGGGGCCCCGAAGCGATTTTCATAGTTGTTGAACCCCAAGGTGCGCTTACGAGTTGGTAATCAACACTCCTAGTTTTGGCCAATTCTGGCCCGTTTCATGGACTATTACTCACCGTTTTGGGGTCCCAAAGCGATTTCCATCGTTGTCGAACTCCAAGGTGCGCTTACGTGTCGGTCATCAACAATCACAGTTTGGGCCGATTCTGGCCCGTTTCTTGGGCTATTACTCTATTTTGGGGTCTCGGAGTTGTTTCCACTATTGACGAACCCCGGGGTCCGTTTACGCGTCGGTCATCAACACTCACATATTCCGCCGATTCTAGTCCGTTTCGTGCACTATTACTCAACCTTTTGGGGACCCAGAGCGATTTCCACGATTGATGAACTCTAGGGTGCATTTATGTGACCATCGTCAACACTTATAGTTTTGTTCAATTCTGACCTACTTCGTGGACTATTACTAACCGTTTTGGGGTCCCAAAGAGATTTCCATAGTTGTTGAACCCCAAGGTGTGCTTACGCGTTGGTCATCAACACTCCTAGTTTTGGCCGATTCTGGCCCGTTTCATGGACTATAACTCACCGTTTTGGGGTCCCAAAGCGATTTCCATGGTTGTCGAACTCCAAGGTGCGCTTACGTGTCGGTTATCAACAACCATAGTTTGGGCCGATTCTGGCCCGTTTCTTGGACTATTACTCTATTTTGGGGTCTCGGAGTCATTTCTATGATTGACTAACCCCGGGGTGCGTTTACGTGTCGGTCATCAACACTCACATATTCGGCCGATTCAAGTCCGTTCCGTGCACTATTAGTCAGCGTTTTGGGGACCCAGAGCGATTTCCACGATTGATGAACCCCGGGGTGCGTTTATGTGTCCGTCATCAACACTCACAGTTTTGGCCAAATCTGACCTGTTTCGCGGACTATTACTCACCGTTTTGGGGTCCCGTAGCGATTTCCATAGTTGTTGAACCCCAAGATGTGCTTACGTGTTGGTCAACAACACTCGCAGTTTTGGCCGATTCTGGCTCGTTTCATGGACTATTACTCACCGTTTTTGGGTCCCAAAGCGATTTCCATGGTTGTCAAACTCCAAGGTGCACTTACGTGTCGGTCATCAACAATCATAGTTTGGGCCGATTCTGGCCCGTTTCTTGGACTATTACTCTATTTTGGGGTCTCGGAGTCATTTCCACGATTGACGAACCCCGGGGTGCGTTTACGTGTCGGTCATCAACACTCACATATTCGGTCAATTCTAATACGTTCCGTGCACTATTACTCAACGTTTTGGGGACCCAGAGCGATTTCCACGATTGATGAACTCCGGGGTGCGTTTATGTGTCCGTCGTCAACACTCACAGTTTTGGCCAAATCCGACCTGTTTCGTGGACTATTACTCACCGTTTTGGGGGCCCCGAAGCAATTTTCAGAGTTGTTGAACCCCAAGGTGTGCTTACGAGTTGGTCATCAACACTCCCAGTTTTGGCCGATTCTGGCCCGTTTCATGGACTATTACTCACCGTTTTGGGGTCCTAAAGCGATTTCCATGATTGTCGAACTCCAAGGTGCGCTTACGTGTCGGTCATCAACACTCACATATTCGGCAGATTCAAGTCTGTTCCCTGCACTATTACTCAGTGTTTTGGGGACCTAGAGCGATTTCCACGATTGATGAGCCCCGGGGTGCGTTTATGTGTCCGTCATCAACACTCACAGTTTTGGCCAATTCTGACCTGTTTCGCGGACTATTACTCACCGTTTTGGGGTCCCGTCACGATTTCCATAGTTGTTGAACCCCAAGATGTGCTTACATGTTGGTCAACAACACTCGCAGTTTTGGCTGATTCTGGCCCGTTTCATGGACTATTACTCACCGTTTTCGGGTCCCAAAGCGATTTCCATGGTTGTCAAACTCCAAGGTGCACTTACGTGTAAGTCATCAACAATCACAGTTTGGGTCGATTCTGGCCCGTTTCTTGGACTATTACTCTATTTTGGGGTCTCGGAGTCATTTCCATGATTGACGAACCCCGGGGTGCGTTTACGTGTCGGTCATCAACACTCACATATTCGGCCTATTCTAATACGTTCCGTGCACTATTACTCAGCGTTTTGGGGACCCAGAGAGATTTTCACGATTGATGAACCCCGGGGTGCGTTTATGTGTCCGTCGTCAACACTCACAGTTTTGGCCAAATCTGACCTGTTTCGTGGACTATTACTCACCGTTTTGGGGGCCCCGAAGCGATTTTCATAGTTGTTGAACCCCAAGGTGTGCTTACGTGTTGGTCAACAACACTCGCAGTTTTGGCCGATTCTGGCCCGTTTCATGGACTATTACTCACCGTTTTTGGGTCCCAAAGCGATTTCCATGGTTGTCAAACTCCAAGGTGCACTTACGTGTCGGTCATCAACACTCACATATTCGGCAGATTCAAGTCTGTTCCGTGCACTATTACTCAACGTTTTGGGGACCCAGAGCGATTTCCACGATTGATGAGCCCCGGGGTGCGTTTATGTGTCCGTCATCAACACTCACAGTTTTGGCCAATTCTGACCTGTTTCGCGGACTATTACTCACCGTTTTGGGGTCCCGTCACGATTTCCATAGTTGTTGAACCCCAAGATGTGCTTACATGTTGGTCAACAACACTCGCAGTTTTGGCTGATTCTGGCCAGTTTCATGGACTATTACTCACCGTTTTCGGGTCCCAAAGCGATTTCCATGGTTGTCAAACTCCAAGGTGCACTTACGTGTCAGTCATCAACAATCACAGTTTGGGTCGATTCTGGCCCGTTTCTTGGACTATTACTCTATTTTGGGGTCTCGGAGTCATTTCCATGATTGACGAACCCCGGGGTGCGTTTACGTGTCGGTCATCAACACTCACATATTCGGCCTATTCTAATACGTTCCGTGCACTATTACTCAGCGTTTTGGGGACCCAGAGCGATTTTCACGATTGATGAACCCCGGCGTGCGTTTATGTGTCCGTCGTCAACACTCACAGTTTTGGCCAAATCTGACCTGTTTCGTGGACTATTACTCACCATTTTGGGGGCCCCGAAGCGATTTTCATAGTTGTTGAACCCCAAGGTGTGCTTACGTGTTGGTCAACAACACTCGCAGTTTTGGCCGATTCTGGCTCGTTTCATGGACTATTACTCACCGTTTTTGGGTCCCAAAGCGATTTCCATGGTTGTCAAACTCCAAGGTGCACTTACGTGTCGGTCATCAACAATCATAGTTTGGGCCGATTCTGGCCCGTTTCTTGGACTATTACTCTATTTTGGGGTCTCGGAATCATTTCCACGATTGACGAACCCCGGGGTGCGTTTACGTGTCGGTCATCAACACTCACATATTCGGTCAATTCTAATACGTTCCGTGCACTATTACTCAACGTTTTGGGGACCCAGAGCGATTTCCACGATTGATGAACTCCGGGGTGCGTTTATGTGTCCGTCGTCAACACTCACAGTTTTGGCCAAATCCGACCTGTTTCGTGGACTATTACTCACCGTTTTGGGGGCCCCGAAGCAATTTTCAGAGTTGTTGAACCCCAAGGTGTGCTTACGAGTTGGTCATCAACACTCCCAGTTTTGGCCGATTCTGGCCCGTTTCATGGACTATTACTCACCGTTTTGGGGTCCTAAAGCGATTTCCATGATTGTCGAACTCCAAGGTGCGCTTACGTGTCGGTCATCAACACTCACATATTCGGCAGATTCAAGTCTGTTCCGTGCACTATTACTCAGCGTTTTGGGGACCCAGAGCGATTTCCACGATTGATGAGCCCCGGGGTGCGTTTATGTGTCCGTCATCAACACTCACAGTTTTGGCCAATTCTGACCTGTTTCGCGGACTATTACTCACCGTTTTGGGGTCCCGTCACGATTTCCATAGTTGTTGAACCCCAAGATGTGTTTACATGTTGGTCAACAACACTCGCAGTTTTGGCTGATTCTGGCCTGTTTCATGGACTATTACTCACCGTTTTCGGGTCCCAAAGCGATTTCCATGGTTGTCAAACTCCAAGGTGCACTTACGTGTCAGTCATCAACAATCACAGTTTGGGTCGATTCTGGCCCGTTTCTTGGACTATTACTCTATTTTGGGGTCTCGGAGTCATTTCCATGATTGACGAACCCCGGGGTGCGTTTACGTGTCGGTCATCAACACTCACATATTCGGCCTATTCTAATACGTTCCGTGCACTATTACTCAGCGTTTTGGGGACCCAGAGCGATTTTCACGATTGATGAACCCCGGGGTGCGTTTATGTGTCCGTCGTCAACACTCACAGTTTTGGCCAAATCTGACCTGTTTCGTGGACTATTACTCACCGTTTTGGGGGCCCCGAAGCGATTTTCATAGTTGTTGAACCCCAAGGTGTGCTTACGTGTTGGTCAACAACACTCGCAGTTTTGGCCGATTCTGGCCCGTTTCATGGACTATTACTCACCGTTTTTGGGTCCCAAAGCGATTTCCATGGTTGTCAAACTCCAAGGTGCACTTACGTGTCGGTCATCAACAATCATAGTTTGGGCCGATTCTGGCCCGTTTCTTGGACTATTACTCTATTTTGGGGTCTCGGAGTCATTTCCACGATTGACGAACCCCGGGGTGCGTTTACGTGTCGGTCATCAACACTCACATATTCGGTCAATTCTAATACGTTCCGTGCACTATTACTCAACGTTTTGGGGACCCAGAGCGATTTCCACGATTGATGAACCCCGGGGTGCGTTTATGTGTCCGTCGTCAACACTCACAGTTTTGGCCAAATCCGACCTGTTTCGTGGACTATTACTCACCGTTTTGGGGGCCCCGAAGCAATTTTCAGAGTTGTTGAACCCCAAGGTGTGCTTACGAGTTGGTCATCAACACTACCAGTTTTGGCCGATTCTGGCCCGTTTCATGGACTATTACTCACCGTTTTGGGGTCCTAAAGCGATTTCCATGATTGTCGAACTCCAAGGTGCGCTTACGTGTCGGTCATCAACACTCACATATTCGGCAGATTCAAGTCTGTTCCCTGCACTATTACTCAGTGTTTTGGGGACCCAGAGCGATTTCCATGATTGATGAGCCCCGGGGTGCGTTTATGTGTCCGTCATCAACACTCACAGTTTTGGCCAATTCTGACCTGTTTCGCGGACTATTACTCACCGTTTTGGGGTCCCGTCACGATTTCCATAGTTGTTGAACCCCAAGATGTGCTTACATGTTGGTCAACAACACTCGCAGTTTTGGCTGATTCTGGCCCGTTTCATGGACTATTACTCACCGTTTTCGGGTCCCAAAGCGATTTCCATGGTTGTCAAACTCCAAGGTGCACTTACGTGTCAGTCATCAACAATCACAGTTTGGGTCGATTCTGGCCCGTTTCTTGGACTATTACTCTATTATGGGGTCTCGGAGTCATTTCCATGATTGACGAACCCCGGGGTGCGTTTACGTGTCGGTCATCAACACTCACATATTCGGCCTATTCTAATACGTTCCGTGCACTATTACTCAGCGTTTTGGGGACCCAGAGAGATTTTCACGATTGATGAACCCCGGGGTGCGTTTATGTGTCCGTCGTCAACACTCACAGTTTTGGCCAAATCTGACCTGTTTCGTGGACTATTACTCACCGTTTTGGGGGCCCCGAAGCGATTTTCATAGTTGTTGAACCCCAAGGTGTGCTTACGTGTTGGTCAACAACACTCGCAGTTTTGGCCGATTCTGGCCCGTTTCATGGACTATTACTCACCGTTTTTGGGTCCCGAAGCGATTTCCATGGTTGTCAAACTCCAAGGTGCACTTACGTGTCGGTCATCAACAATCACAGTTTGGGCCGATTCTGGCCCGTTTCTTTGACTATTACTCTATTTTGGGGTCTCGGAGTCATTTCCACGATTGACGAACCCCGGGGTGCGTTTACGTGTCGGTCATCAACACTCACATATTCGGCCGATTCTAATACGTTCCGTGCACTATTACTCAACGTTTTGGGGACCCAGAGCGATTTCCACGATTGATGAACCCCGGGGTGCGTTTATGTATCCGTCATCAACACTCACAGTTTTGGCCAATTCTGACCTGTTTCGCGGACTATTACTCACCGTTTTGGGGTCCCGTAGCGATTTCCATAGTTGTTGAACCCCAAGATGTGCTTACGTGTTGGTCAACAACACTCGCAGTTTTGGCCGATTCTGGCCCGTTTCATGGACTATTACTCACCGTTTTTGGGTCCCAAAGCGATTTCCATGGTTGTCAAACTCCAAGGTGCACTTACGTGTCGGTCATCAACAATCATAGTTTGGGCCGATTCTGGCCCGTTTCTTGGACTATTACTCTATTTTGGGGTTTCGGAGTCATTTCCACGATTGAAGAACCCCGGGGTGCGTTTACGTGTCGGTCATCAACACTCACATATTCGGTCGATTCTAATATGTTCCGTGCACTATTACTCAACGTTTTGGGGACCCAGAGCGATTTTCACGATTGATGAACCCCAGGGTGCGTTTATGTGTCCGTCATCAACACTCACAGTTTTGGCCCAATCCGACCTGTTTCGTGGACTATTACTCACCGTTTTGGGGGCCCCGAAGCAATTTTCAGAGTTGTTGAACCCCAAGGTGTGCTTACGAGTTGGTCATCAACACTCCCAGTTTTGGCCGATTCTGGCCCGTTTCATGGACTATTACTCACCGTTTTGGGGTCCTAAAGCGATTTCCATGATTGTCGAACTCCAATGTGCGCTTACGTGTGGGTCATCAACACTCACATATTCGGCAGATTCAAGTCTGTTCCGTGCACTATTACTCAGCGTTTTGGGGACCCAGAGCGATTTCCACGATTGATGAGCCCCGGGGTGCGTTTATGTGTCCGTCATCAACACTCACAGTTTTGGCCAATTCTGACCTGTTTCGCGGACTATTACTCACCGTTTTGGGGTCCCGTCACGATTTCCATAGTTGTTGAACCCCTAGATGTGCTTACATGTTGGTCAACAACACTCGCAGTTTTGGCTGATTCTGGCCAGTTTCATGGACTATTACTCACCGTTTTCGGGTCCCAAAGCGATTTCCATGGTTGTCAAACTCCAAGGTGCACTTACGTGTCAGTCATCAACAATCACAGTTTGGGTCGATTCTGGCCCGTTTCTTGGACTATTACTCTATTTTGGGGTCTCGGAGTCATTTCCATGATTGACGAACCCCGGGGTGCGTTTACGTGTCGGTCATCAACACTCACATATTCGGCCTATTCTAATACGTTCCGTGCACTATTACTCAGCGTTTTGGGGACCCAGAGCGATTTTCACGATTGATGAACCCCGGGGTGCGTTTATGTGTCCGTCGTCAACACTCACAGTTTTGGCCAAATCTGACCTGTTTCGTGGACTATTACTCACCGTTTTGGGGGCCCC
>NW_025228319.1:0-5995 GCF_018294505.1 Triticum aestivum | reverse complement strand
CAGTTTTGGCCGATTCTGGCCCGTTTCATGGACTATTACTCACCGTTTTTGGGTCCCAAAGCGATTTCCATGGTTGTCAAACTCCAAGGTGCACTTACGTGTCGGTCATCAACAATCATAGTTTGGGCCGATGCTGGCCCGTTTCTTGGACTATTACTCTATTTTGGGGTCTCGGAGTCATTTCCACGATTCGCGAACCCCGCAGTGCGTTTACGTGTCGGTCATCAACACTCACATATTCGGTCGATTCTAATACGTTTCGTGCACTATTACTCAACGTTTTGGGGACCCAGAGCGATTTCCACGATTGATGAACCCCGGGGTGCGTTTATGTGTCCGTCGTCAACACTCACAGTTTTGGCCAAATCCGACCTGTTTCGTGGACTATTACTCACCGTTTTGGGAGCCCCGAAGCAATTTTCAGAGTTGTTGAACCCCAAGGTGTGCTTACGAGTTGGTCATCAACACTCCCAGTTTTGGTCGATTCTGGCCCATTTCATGTACTATTACTCACCGTTTTGGGGTCCTAAAGCGATTTCCATGATTGTCGAACTCCAAGGTGCGCTTACATGTCGGTCATCAACACTCACATATTCGGCAGATTCAAGTCTGTTCCGTGCACTATTACTCAACGTTTTGGGGACCCATAGCGATTTCCACGATTGATGAGCCCCGGGGTGCGTTTATGTGTCCGTCATCAACACTCACAGTTTTGGCCAATTCTGACCTGTTTCGCGGACTATTACTCACCGTTTTGGGGTCCCGTCACGATTTCCATAGTTGTTGAACCCCAAGATGTGCTTACATGTTGGTCAACAACACTCGCAGTTTTGGCTGATTCTGGCCAGTTTCATGGACTATTACTCACCGTTTTCGGGTCCCAAAGCGATTTCCATGGTTGTCAAACTCCAAGGTGCACTTACGTGTCAGTCATCAACAATCACAGTTTGGGTCGATTCTGGCCCGTTTCTTGGACTATTACTCTATTTTGGGGTCTCGGAGTCATTTCCATGATTGACGAACCCCGGGGTGCGTTTACGTGTCGGTCATCAACACTCACATATTCGGCCTATTCTAATACGTTCCGTGCACTATTACTCAGCGTTTTGGGGACCCAGAGCGATTTTCACGATTGATGAACCCCGGGGTGCGTTTATGTGTCCGTCGTCAACACTCACAGTTTTGGCCAAATCTGACCTGTTTCGTGGACTATTACTCACCGTTTTGGGGGCCCCGAAGCGATTTTCATAGTTGTTGAACCCCAAGGTGTGCTTACGTGTTTGTCAACAACACTCGCAGTTTTGGCCGATTCTGGCCCATTTCATGGACTATTACTCACCGTTTTTGGGTCCCAAAGGGATTTCCATGGTTGTCAAACTCCAAGGTGCACTTACGTGTCGGTCATCAACAATCACAGTTTGGGCCGATTCTGGCCCGTTTCTTGGACTATTACTCTATTTTGGGGTCTCGGAGTCATTTCCACGATTGACGAACCCCGGGGTGCGTTTACGTGTCGGTCATCAACACTCACATATTCGGCCGATTCTAATACGTTCCGTGCACTATTACTCAACGTTTTGGGGACCCAGAGCGATTTCCACGATTGATGAACCCCGGGGTGCGTTTATGTGTCCGTCGTCAACACTCACAGTTTTGGCCAAATCCGACCTGTTTCGTGGACTATTACTCACCGTTTTGGGGGCCCCGAAGCAATTTTCATAGTTGTTGAACCCCAAGGTGTGCTTACGAGTTGGTCATCAACACTCCCAGTTTTGGCCGATTCTGGCCCGTTTCATGGACTATTACTCACCGTTTTGGGGTCCTAAAGCGATTTCCATGATTGTCGAACTCCAAGGTGCGCTTACGTGTCGGTCATCAACACTCACATATTCGGCAGATTCAAGTCTGTTCCGTGCACTATTACTCAGCGTTTTGGGGACCCAGAGCGATTTCCACGATTGATGAGCCCCGGGGTGCGTTTATGTGTCCGTCATCAACACTCACAGTTTTGGCCAATTCTGACCTGTTTCGCGGACTATTACTCACCGTTTTGGGGTCCCGTCACGATTTCCATAGTTGTTGAACCCCAAGATGTGCTTACATGTTGGTCAACAACACTCGCAGTTTTGGCTGATTCTGGCCCGTTTCATGGACTATTACTCACCGTTTTCGGGTCCCAAAGCGATTTCCATGGTTGTCAAACTCCAAGGTGCACTTACGTGTCAGTCATCAACAATCACAGTTTGGGTCGATTCTGGCCCGTTTCTTGGACTATTACTCTATTTTGGGGTCTCGGAGTCATTTCCATGATTGACGAACCCCGGGGTGCGTTTACGTGTCGGTCATCAACACTCACATATTCGGCCTATTCTAATACGTTCCGTGCACTATTACTCAGCGTTTTGGGGACCCAGAGAGATTTTCACGATTGATGAACCCCGGGGTGCGTTTATGTGTCCGTCGTCAACACTCACAGTTTTGGCCAAATCTGACCTGTTTCGTGGACTATTACTCACCGTTTTGGGGGCCCCGAAGCGATTTTCATAGTTGTTGAACCCCAAGGTGTGCTTACGTGTTGGTCAACAACACTCGCAGTTTTGGCCGATTCTGGCCCGTTTCATGGACTATTACTCACCGTTTTTGGGTCCCAAAGCGATTTCCATGGTTGTCAAACTCCAAGGTGCACTTACGTGTCGGTCATCAACAATCATAGTTTGGGCCGATTCTGGCCCGTTTCTTGGACTGTTACTCTATTTTGGGGTCTCGGAGTCATTTCCACGATTGACGAACCCCGGGGTGCGTTTACGTGTCGGTCATCAACACTCACATATTCGGTCAATTCTAATACGTTCCGTGCACTATTACTCAACGTTTTGGGGACCCAGAGCGATTTCCACGATTGATGAACCCCGGGGTGCGTTTATGTGTCCGTCGTCAACACTCACAGTTTTGGCCAAATCCGACCTGTTTCGTGGACTATTACTCACCGTTTTGGGGGCCCCGAAGCAATTTTCAGAGTTGTTGAACCCCAAGGTGTGCTTACGAGTTGGTCATCAACACTACCAGTTTTGGCCGATTCTGGCCCGTTTCATGGACTATTACTCACCGTTTTGGGGTCCTAAAGCGATTTCCATGATTGTCGAACTCCAAGGTGCGCTTACGTGTCGGTCATCAACACTCACATATTCGGCAGATTCAAGTCTGTTCCCTGCACTATTACTCAGTGTTTTGGGGACCCAGAGCGATTTCCATGATTGATGAGCCCCGGGGTGCGTTTATGTGTCCGTCATCAACACTCACAGTTTTGGCCAATTCTGACCTGTTTCGCGGACTATTACTCACCGTTTTGGGGTCCCGTCACGATTTCCATAGTTGTTGAACCCCAAGATGTGCTTACATGTTGGTCAACAACACTCGCAGTTTTGGCTGATTCTGGCCCGTTTCATGGACTATTACTCACCGTTTTCGGGTCCCAAAGCGATTTCCATGGTTGTCAAACTCCAAGGTGCACTTACGTGTCAGTCATCAACAATCACAGTTTGGGTCGATTCTGGCCCGTTTCTTGGACTATTACTCTATTATGGGGTCTCGGAGTCATTTCCATGATTGACGAACCCCGGGGTGCGTTTACGTGTCGGTCATCAACACTCACATATTCGGCCTATTCTAATACGTTCCGTGCACTATTACTCAGCGTTTTGGGGACCCAGAGAGATTTTCACGATTGATGAACCCCGGGGTGCGTTTATGTGTCCGTCGTCAACACTCACAGTTTTGGCCAAATCTGACCTGTTTCGTGGACTATTACTCACCGTTTTGGGGGCCCCGAAGCGATTTTCATAGTTGTTGAACCCCAAGGTGTGCTTACGTGTTGGTCAACAACACTCGCAGTTTTGGCCGATTCTGGCCCGTTTCATGGACTATTACTCACCGTTTTTGGGTCCCGAAGCGATTTCCATGGTTGTCAAACTCCAAGGTGCACTTACGTGTCGGTCATCAACAATCACAGTTTGGGCCGATTCTGGCCCGTTTCTTTGACTATTACTCTATTTTGGGGTCTCGGAGTCATTTCCACGATTGACGAACCCCGGGGTGCGTTTACGTGTCGGTCATCAACACTCACATATTCGGCCGATTCTAATACGTTCCGTGCACTATTACTCAACGTTTTGGGGACCCAGAGCGATTTCCACGATTGATGAACCCCGGGGTGCGTTTATGTATCCGTCATCAACACTCACAGTTTTGGCCAATTCTGACCTGTTTCGCGGACTATTACTCACCGTTTTGGGGTCCCGTAGCGATTTCCATAGTTGTTGAACCCCAAGATGTGCTTACGTGTTGGTCAACAACACTCGCAGTTTTGGCCGATTCTGGCCCGTTTCATGGACTATTACTCACCGTTTTTGGGTCCCAAAGCGATTTCCATGGTTGTCAAACTCCAAGGTGCACTTACGTGTCGGTCATCAACAATCATAGTTTGGGCCGATTCTGGCCCGTTTCTTGGACTATTACTCTATTTTGGGGTTTCGGAGTCATTTCCACGATTGAAGAACCCCGGGGTGCGTTTACGTGTCGGTCATCAACACTCACATATTCGGTCGATTCTAATATGTTCCGTGCACTATTACTCAACGTTTTGGGGACCCAGAGCGATTTTCACGATTGATGAACCCCAGGGTGCGTTTATGTGTCCGTCATCAACACTCACAGTTTTGGCCCAATCCGACCTGTTTCGTGGACTATTACTCACCGTTTTGGGGGCCCCGAAGCAATTTTCAGAGTTGTTGAACCCCAAGGTGTGCTTACGAGTTGGTCATCAACACTCCCAGTTTTGGCCGATTCTGGCCCGTTTCATGGACTATTACTCACCGTTTTGGGGTCCTAAAGCGATTTCCATGATTGTCGAACTCCAATGTGCGCTTACGTGTGGGTCATCAACACTCACATATTCGGCAGATTCAAGTCTGTTCCGTGCACTATTACTCAGCGTTTTGGGGACCCAGAGCGATTTCCACGATTGATGAGCCCCGGGGTGCGTTTATGTGTCCGTCATCAACACTCACAGTTTTGGCCAATTCTGACCTGTTTCGCGGACTATTACTCACCGTTTTGGGGTCCCGTCACGATTTCCATAGTTGTTGAACCCCTAGATGTGCTTACATGTTGGTCAACAACACTCGCAGTTTTGGCTGATTCTGGCCAGTTTCATGGACTATTACTCACCGTTTTCGGGTCCCAAAGCGATTTCCATGGTTGTCAAACTCCAAGGTGCACTTACGTGTCAGTCATCAACAATCACAGTTTGGGTCGATTCTGGCCCGTTTCTTGGACTATTACTCTATTTTGGGGTCTCGGAGTCATTTCCATGATTGACGAACCCCGGGGTGCGTTTACGTGTCGGTCATCAACACTCACATATTCGGCCTATTCTAATACGTTCCGTGCACTATTACTCAGCGTTTTGGGGACCCAGAGCGATTTTCACGATTGATGAACCCCGGGGTGCGTTTATGTGTCCGTCGTCAACACTCACAGTTTTGGCCAAATCTGACCTGTTTCGTGGACTATTACTCACCGTTTTGGGGGCCCCGAAGCGATTTTCATAGTTGTTGAACCCCAAGGTGTGCTTACGTGTTGGTCAACAACACTCGCAGTTTTGGCCGATTCTGGCCCGTTTCATGGACTATTACTCACCGTTTTTGGGTCCCAAAGCGATTTCCATGGTTGTCAAACTCCAAGGTGCACTTACGTGTCGGTCATCAACAATCACAGTTTGGGCCGATTCTGGCCCGTTTCATGGACTATTACTCACCGTTTTGGGGTCCTAAAGCGATTTCCATGATTGTCGAACTCCAAGGTGCGCTTACGTGTCGGTCATCAACACTCACATATTCGGCAGATTCAAGTCTGTTCCCTGCACTATTACTCAGTGTTTTGGGGACCCAGAGCGATTTCCACGATTGATGAACCCCAGGGTGCGTTTATGTGTCCG
>NW_025228318.1:67028-76118 GCF_018294505.1 Triticum aestivum | reverse complement strand
CTCGGGGTTCAACAATAGTCCATGAAACGGGCCAGAATCAACAAAAACAGGGATTGTTGACGACCGACATGTAAGCGCACCTTGGGGTTCAACAACCATGGAATTCGCTTTGGAACCCCAAAACCGTGAGTAATAGAGCACGAAACAGGTTAGAATCGACAAAAACCGCGTGTGTTGATAACCGACACGTAAGCGCACCTTGGGGTTCAACAACTATGCAAATCGCTTCGGTACCCCAAAACAGTTAGTAATAGTACACGAAACGGGTTAGGATTGGCCGAAACTATGAGTGTTGACGACGGACATGCAAACGCACCCTGGGATTGTCAATTGTGAAAATCGGTCCGGGACCCCAAAACAGTGAGTAATAGTCCACAGAACGGACAAGAATTGGCCAAAATTGTGAGTGGTTATGAGCGACACATAAACGCAACCCGTGGTTCGTCAATCGTCGAAATCACTTCGGGACCCCAAAACTGAGTAATAGTCCAAGAAACGGGCCTGAATCGGCCCAAACTGCGAGTTTTGACGACCAACACGTAAGCACACATTGGGGTTCAACAACCATGGAAATCGCTTTGGGACCCCAAAACGGTGAGTAAAAGTCCATGAAACGGGCTAGAATCGGCCAAAAGTGCGAGTGTTGATGACCGACACGTAAGCGCACCTTGGGGTTCAACAACTATGCAAATCGCTTTGGGCCCCCAAAACGGTAAGTAATAGTCCACAAAACATGTCAGAATTGGCAAAACTGTGAGTGTTGACGACACACGCGTAAACGCACCCCGGGGATTGTCAATCATGGAAATCGCTTTGGGACCCCAAAACGGCGAGTAATAGTCCACGAAACGGACCAGAAATGGCAAAAATTGTGAGTGTTGATGACCGACACGTAAACGCACCTCGGAGTTCACAAATCGTGGAAATCACTCCGAGACCCCAAAACAGTGGGTAATAGTCCACGAAACGGTCAGAATTCACCAAAACTGTGAGTATTGACGCCGGACATGCAAACACACCATGGGGATCGTCAATCGTGAAAATCGCTCCGGGACCCCAAAAGGGGCCAGAATCGTGAGTAATAGTCCACGAAACGGACCAGAATTAGCCAAAATTGTGAGTGTTGATGACCGACACATAAGCACACCTTGGGGTTCGACATCCATGGAAATCGCTTTGGGACCCCAAACTGGTGAGTAATAGTCCACGAAACGGGCCATACTCGACAAAAACCATGAGTACTGATGACCGACACGTAAACGCACCCCGGGGTTCAACAATAGTCCATGAAACAGGCCAGAATCAACAAAAACTGTGATTGTTGACGACCGACATGTAAGCACACCTTGGGGTTCAACAACCATGGAATTCGCTTTGGAACCCCAAAACCGTGAGTAATAGAGCACGAAACAGGTTAGAATCGACAAAAACTGCGAGTGTTGATAACCGACACGTAAGCGCACCTTGGGGTTCAACAACTATGCAAATCGCTTCGGTACCCCAAAACGGTTAGTAATAGTACATGAAACGGGTTAGGATTAGCCGAAACTATGAGTGTTGACGACGGACATGCAAACGCACCCTAGGATTGTCGATTGTGAAAATCGGTCCGGGACCCCAAAACGGTGAGTAATAGTCGACAAAACGGACAAGAATTGGCCAAAATTGTGAGTGGTTATGAGCGACACATAAACGCAACCCGTGGTTCTTCAATCGTCGAAATCACTTCGGGACCCCAAAACTGAGTAATAGTCCAAGAAACGGGCTTGAATCGGCCCAAACCGCGAGTTTCGACGACCAACACGTAAGCACACATTGGGGTTCAACAACTATGGAAATCGCTTTGGGACCCCAAAACGGTGAGTAAAAGTCCATGAAACGGGCTAGAATCGGCCAAAACTGCGAGTGTTGATGAACGACACATAAGCGCACCCTGGGGTTCAACAACTATGCAAATCTCTTTGGGCCCCCAAAACGGTAAGTAGTAGTCCACAAAACGTGTCAGAATTGGCAATACTGTGAGTGTTGAGGACACACACGTAAACGCACCCCGGGGATTGTCGATCATGGAAATCGCTCTAGGACCCCAAAACGGCGAGTAATAGTCCATGAAACGGACCAGAAATGGCAAAAATTGTGAGTGTTGATGACCGACACGTAAACGCACCTCGGAGTTCACAAATCGTGGAAATCACTCCGAGACCCCAAAACAGTGGGTAATAGTCCACGAAACGGTCAGAATTCACCAAAACTGTGAGTATTGACGCCGGAGAGGCAAACACACCATGGGGATCGTCAATCGTGAAAATCGCTTCGGGACCCCAAAACGGGCCAGAATCGTGAGTAATAGTCCACGAAACGGACCAGAATTAGCCAAAATTGTGAGTGTTGATGACCGACACATAAGCACACCTTGGGGCTCGACATCCATGGAAATTGCTTTGGGACCCCAAACTGGTGAGTAATAGTCCACGAAACGGGCCAGACTCGACAAAAACCATGAGTACTGATGACCGACACGTAAACGCACCCCGGGGTTCAACAATAGTCCATGAAACAGGCCAGAATCAACAAAAACTGTGATTGTTGACGACCGACATGTAAGCGCACCTTGGGGTTCAACAACTATGCAAATCGCTTCGGTACCCCAAAACGGTTAGTAATAGTACACGAAACGGGTTAGGATTAGCCGAAACTATGAGTGTTGACGACGGACATGCAAACGCACCGTGGGATTGTCAATTGTGAAAATCGGTCCGGGACCCCAAAACGGTGAGTAATAGTCGACAAAACGGACAAGAATTGGCCAAAATTGTGAGTGGTTATGAGCGACACATAAACGCAACCCGTGGTTCTTCAATCGTCGAAATCACTTTGGGACCCCAAAACTGAGTAATAGTCCAAGAAACGGGCTTGAATCGGCCCAAACCGCGAGTTTCGACGACCAACACGTAAGCACACATTGGGGTTCAACAACTATGGAAATCGCTTTGGGACCCCAAAACGGTGAGTAAAAGTCCATGAAACGGGCTAGAATCGGCCAAAACTGCGAGTGTTGATGACCGACACGTAAGCGCACCTTGGGGTTCAACAACTATGCAAATCTCTTTGGGCCCCCAAAACGGTAAGTAGTAGTCCACAAAACGTGTCAGAATTGGCAATACTGTGAGTGTTGACGACACACACGTAAACGCACCCCGGGGATTGTCGATCATGGAAATCGCTCTAGGACCCCAAAACGGCGACTAATAGTCCATGAAACGGACCAGAAATGGCAAAAATTGTGAGTGTTGATGACCGACACGTAAACACACCTAGGAGTTCACAAATCGTGGAAATCACTCCGAGACCCCAAAACAGTGGGTAATAGTCCACGAAACGGTCAGAATTCACCAAAACTGTGAGTATTGACCCCGGACATGCAAACACACCATGGGGATCGTCAATCGTGAAAATCGCTCCGGGACCCCAAAACGGGCCAGAATCGTGAGTAATAGTCCACGAAACGGACCAGAATTAGCCAAAATTGTGAGTGTTGATGACCGACACATAAGCACACCTTGGGGTTCGACATCCATGGAAATCGCTTTGGGACCCCAAACTGGTGAGTAATAGTCCACGAAACGGGCCAGACTCGACAAAAACCATGAGTACTGATGACCGACACGTAAATGCACCCCGGGGTTCAACAATAGTCCATGAAACGGGCCAGAATCAACAAAAACTGTGATTGTTGACGACCGACATGTAAGCGCACCTTGGGGTTCAACAACCATGGAATTCGCTTTGGAACCCCAAAACCGTGAGTAATAGAGCACGAAACAGGTTAGAATCGACAAAAACCGCGAGTGTTGATAACCGACACGTAAGCGCACCTTGGGGTTCAACAACTATGCAAATCGCTTCGGTACCCCAAAACGGTTAGTAATAGTACACGAAACGGGTTAGGATTGGCCGAAACTATGAGTGTTGACGACGGACATGCAAACGCACCCTGGGATTGTCAATTGTGAAAATCGGTCCGGGACCCCAAAACGGTGAGTAATAGTCGACAAAACGGACAAGAATTGGCCAAAATTGTGAGTGGTTATGAGCGACACATAAACGCAACCCGTGGTTCGTCAATCGTGAAATCACTTCGGGACCCCAAAACTGAGTAATAGTCCAAGAAACGGGCCTGAATCGGCCCAAACCGCGAGTTTCGACGACCAACACGTAGGCACACATTGGGGTTCAACAACCATGGAAATCGCTTTGGGACCCCAAAACGGTGAGTAAAAGTCCATGAAACGGGCTAGAATCGGCCAAAACTGCGAGTGTTGATGAACGACACGTAAGCGCACCTTGGGGTTCAACAACTATGCATATCGCTTTGGGCCCCCAAAACGGTAAGTAATAGTCCACAAAACGTGTCAGAATTGGCAAAACTGTGAGTGTTGACGACACACGCGTAAACGCACCCCGGGGATTGACAGTCATGGAAATCGCTCTAGGACCCCAAAACGGCGAGTAATAGTCCACGAAACGGACCAGAAATGGCAAAAATTGTGAGTGTTGATGAGCGACACGTAAACGCACCTCGGAGTTCACAAATCGTGGAAATCACTCCGAGACCCCAAAACAGTGAGTAATAGTCCACGAAACGGTCAGAATTCACCAAAACTGTGAGTATTGACGCCGGACATGCCAACACACCATGGGGATCGTCAATCGTGAAAATCGCTCCGGGACCCCAAAACGGGCCAGAATCGTGAGTCCACGAAACGGACCAGAATTAGCCAAAATTGTGAGTGTTGATGACCGACACATAAGCACACCTTGGGGTTCGACATCCATGGAAATCGCTTTGGGACCCCAAAATGGTGAGTAATAGTCCACGAAACGGGCCAGACTCGACAAAAACCGTGAGTATTGAAGACCGACACGTAAACGCACCCCGGGGTTCAACAATAGTCCATGAAACGGGCCAGAATCAACAAAAACTGTGATTGTTGATGACCGACATGTAAGCGCACCTTGGGGTTCAACAACCATGGAATTCGCTTTGGAACCCCAAAACCGTGAGTAATAGAGCACGAAACAGGTTAGAATCGACAAAAACCGCGAGTGTTGAGAACCGACACGTAAGCGCACCTTGGGGTTCAACAACTATGCAAATCGCTTCGGTACCCCAAAATGGTTAGTAATAGTACACGAAACGGGTTAGGATTGGCCGAAACTATGAGTGTTGACGACGGACATGCAAACGCACCCTGGATTGTCAATTGTGAAAATCGGTCCGGGACCCCAAAACGGTGAGTAATAGTCGACAGAACGGACGAGAATTGGCCAAAATTGTGAGTGGTTATGAGCGACACATAAACGCAACCCGTGGTTCGTCAATCGTCGAAATCACTTCGGGACCCCAAAACTGAGTAATAGTCCAAGAAACGGGCCTGAATCGGCCCAAACCGCGAGTTTCGACGACCAACACGTAGGCACACATTGGGGTTCAACAACCATGGAAATCGCTTTGGGACCCCAAAACGGTGAGTAAAAGTCCATGAAACGGGCTAGAATCGGCCAAAACTTCGAGTGTTGATAAACGACACGTAAGCGCACCTTGGGGTTCAACAACTATGCATATCGCTTTGGGCCCCCAAAACGGTAAGTAATAGTCCACAAAACGTGTCAGAATTGGCAAAACTGTGAGTGTTGACGACACATGCGTAAACGCACCCCGGGGATTGAAAGTCATGGAAATTGCTCTAGGACCCCAAAACGGCGAGTAATAGTCCACGAAACGGACCAGAAATGGCAAAAATTGTGAGTGTTGATGACCGACACGTAAACGCACCCCGGGGTTCAACAATAGTCCATGAAACGGGCCAGAATCAACAAAAACTGTGATTGTTGATGACCGACATGTAAGCGCACCTTGGGGTTCAACAACCATGGAATTCGCTTTGGAACCCCAAAACCGTGAGTAATAGAGCACGAAACAGGTTAGAATCGACAAAAACCGCGAGTGTTGATAACCGACACGTAAGCGCACCTTGGGGTTCAACAACTATGCAATTCGCTTCGGTACCCCAAAACGGTTAGTAATAGTACACGAAACGGGTTAGGATTGGCCGAAACTATGAGTGTTGACGACGGACATGCAAACGCACCCTAGGATTGTCAATTGTGAAAATCTGTCCGGGACCCCAAAACGGTGAGTAATAGTCCACAGAACGGACAAGAATTGGCCAAAATTGTGAGTGGTTATGAGCGACACATAAACGCAACCCGTGGTTCGTCAATCGTCGAAATCACTTCGGGACCCCAAAACTGAGTAATAGTCCAAGAAACGGGCCTGAATCGGCCCAAACCGCGAGTTTCGACGACCAACACGTAGGCACACTTGGTGTTCAACAACCATGGATATCGCTTTGGGACCTCAAAACAGTGAGTAAAAGTCATTGAAACGGGCTAGAATCGGCCAAAACTGCGAGTGTTGATGACCGAGACGTAAGCGCACCTTGGGGTTCAACAACTATGCAAATCGCTTTGGGCCCGCAAAACGGTAAGTAATAGTCCACAAAACGTGTCAGAATTGGCAAAACTGTGAGTGTTGACGACACATGCGTAAACGCACCCCGGGGATTGTCAATCATGGAAATCGCTCTAGGACCCCAAAACGGCGAGTAATAGTCCATGAAACGGACCAGAAATGGCAAAAATTGTGAGTGTTGATGACCGACACGTAAACGCTCCACGGAGTTCACAAATCGTGGAAATCACTCCGAGACCCCAAAACAGTGAGTAATAGTCCATGAAACGGTCAGAATTCACCAAAACTGTGAGTATTGACGCCGGACATGCAAACACACCATGGGGATCGTCAATCGTGAAAATCGCTCCGGGAGCCCAAAACGGGCCAGAATCGTGAGTCCACGAAACGGACCAGAATTAGCCAAAATTGTGAGTGTTGATGACCGACACATAAGCACACCTTGGGGTTCGACATCCATGGAAATCGCTTTGGGACCCCAAAATGGTGAGTAATAGTCCACGAAACGGGCCAGACTCGACAAAAACCGTGAGTATTGAAGACCGACACGTAAACGCACCCCGGGGTTCAACAATAGTCCATGAAACGGGCCAGAATCAACAAAAACTGTGATTGTTGATGACCGACATGTAAGCGCACCTTGGGGTTCAACAACCATGGAATTCGCTTTGGAACCCCAAAACCGTGAGTAATAGAGCACGAAACAGGTTAGAATCGACAAAAACCGCGAGTGTTGATAACCGACACGTAAGCGCACCTTGGGGTTCAACAACTATGCAAATCGCTTCGGTACCCCAAAATGGTTAGTAATAGTACACGAAACGGGTTAGGATTGGCCGAAACTATGAGTGTTGACGACGGACATGCAAACGCACCCTGGGATTGTCAATTGTGAAAATCGGTCCGGGACCCCAAAACGGTGAGTAATAGTCGACAGAACGGACGAGAATTGGCCAAAATTGTGAGTGGTTATGAGCGACACATAAACGCAACCCGTGGTTCGTCAATCGTCGAAATCACTTCGGGACCCCAAAACTGAGTAATAGTCCAAGAAACGGGCCTGAATCGGCCCAAACCGCGAGTTTCGACGACCAACACGTAGGCACACATTGGGGTTCAACAACCATGGAAATCGCTTTGGGACCCCAAAACGGTGAGTAAAAGTCCATGAAACGGGCTAGAATCGGCCAAAACTTCGAGTGTTGATAAACGACACGTAAGCGCACCTTGGGGTTCAACAACTATGCATATCGCTTTGGGCCCCCAAAACGGTAAGTAATAGTCCACAAAACGTGTCAGAATTGGCAAAACTGTGAGTGTTGACGACACATGCGTAAACGCACCCCGGGGATTGTCAATCATGGAAATCGCTCTAGGACCCCAAAACGGCGAGTAATAGTCCATGAAACGGACCAGAAATGGCAAAAATTGTGAGTGTTGATGACCGACACGTAAACGCTCCACGGAGTTCACAAATCGTGGAAATCACTCCGAGACCCCAAAACAGTGAGTAATAGTCCATGAAACGGTCAGAATTCACCAAAACTGTGAGTATTGACGCCGGACATGCAAACACACCATGGGGATCGTCAATCGTGAAAATCGCTCCGGGACCCCAAAACGGGCCAGAATCGTGAGTCCACGAAACGGACCAGAATTAGCCAAAATTGTGAGTGTTGATGACCGACACATAAGCACGCCTTGGGGTTCGACATCCATGGAAATCGCTTTGGGACCCCAAAATGGTGAGTAATTTTCCACGAAATGGGCCAGACTCGACAAAAACCGTGAGTATTGAAGACCGACACGTAAACGCACCCCGGGGTTCAACAATAGTCCATGAAACAGGCCAGAATCAACAAAAACTGTGATTGTTGATGACCGACATGTAAGCGCACCTTGGGGTTCAACAACCATGGAATTCGCTTTGGAACCCCAAAACCGTGAGTAATAAAGCACGAAATAGGTTAGAATCGACAAAAACCGCGAGTGTTGATAACCGACACGTAAGCGCACCTTGGGGTTCAACAACTATGCAAATCGCTTCGGTACCCCAAAGTGGTTAGTAATAGTACACGAAACGGGTTAGGATTGGCCGAAACTATGAGTGTTGACGATGGACATGCAAACGCACCCTGGGATTGTCAATTGTGAAAATCGGTCCGGGACCCCAAAACGGTGAGTAATAGTCCACAGAATGGACAAGAATTGGCCAAAATTGTGAGTGGTTATGAGCGACACATAAACGCAACCCGTGGTTCGTCAATCGTCGAAATCACTTCGGGACCCCAAAACCGAGTAATAGTCCAAGAAACGGGCCTGAATCGGCCCAAACCGCGAGTTTCGACGACCAACACGTAGGCACACATTGGGGTTCAACAACCATGGAAATCGCTTTGGGACCCCAAAACGGTGAGTAAAAGTCCATGAAACGAGCTAGAATCGGCCAAAACTGTGAGTGTTGATGAACGACACGTAAGCGCACCTTGGGGTTCAACAACTATGCATATCGCTTTGGGCCCCCAAAACGGTAAGTAATAGTCCACAAAACGTGT
>NW_025228318.1:63722-66230 GCF_018294505.1 Triticum aestivum | reverse complement strand
TTGGGGTTCAACAACCATGGAAATCGCTTTGGGACCCCAAAACGGTGAGTAAAAGTCCATGAAACGGGCTAGAATCGGCCAAAACTTCGAGTGTTGATAAACGACACGTAAGCGCACCTTGGGGTTCAACAACTATGCATATCGCTTTGGGCCCCCAAAACGGTAAGTAATAGTCCACAAAACGTGTCAGAATTGGCAAAACTGTGAGTGTTGACGACACATGCGTAAACGCACCCCGGGGATTGTCAATCATGGAAATCGCTCTAGGACCCCAAAACGGCGAGTAATAGTCCATGAAACGGACCAGAAATGGCAAAAATTGTGAGTGTTGATGACCGACACGTAAACGCTCCACGGAGTTCACAAATCGTGGAAATCACTCTGAGACCCCAAAACAGTGAGTAATAGTCCATGAAACGGTCAGAATTCACCAAAACTGTGAGTATTGACGCCGGACATGCAAACACACCATGGGGATCGTCAATCGTGAAAATCGCTCCGGGACCCCAAAACGGGCCAGAATCGTGAGTCCACGAAACGGACCAGAATTAGCCAAAATTGTGAGTGTTGATGACCGACACATAAGCACACCTTGGGGTTCGACATCCATGGAAATCGCTTTGGGACCCCAAAATGGTGAGTAATTTTCCACGAAATGGGCCAGACTCGACAAAAACCGTGAGTATTGAAGACCGACACGTAAACGCACCCCGGGGTTCAACAATAGTCCATGAAACAGGCCAGAATCAACAAAAACTGTGATTGTTGATGACCGACATGTAAGCGCACCTTGGGGTTCAACAACCATGGAATTCGCTTTGGAACCCCAAAACCGTGAGTAATAAAGCACGAAATAGGTTAGAATCGACAAAAACCGTGAGTGTTGATAACCGACACGTAAGCGCACCTTGGGGTTCAACAACTATGCAAATCGCTTCGGTACCCCAAAGTGGTTAGTAATAGTACACGAAACGGGTTAGGATTGGCCGAAACTATGAGTGTTGACGATGGACATGCAAACGCACCCTGGGATTGTCAATTGTGAAAATCGGTCCGGGACCCCAAAACGGTGAGTAATAGTCCACAGAATGGACAAGAATTGGCCAAAATTGTGAGTGGTTATGAGCGACACATAAACGCAACCCGTGGTTCGTCAATCGTCGAAATCACTTCGGGACCCCAAAACCGAGTAATAGTCCAAGAAACGGGCCTGAATCGGCCCAAACCGCGAGTTTCGACGACCAACACGTAGGCACACATTGGGGTTCAACAACCATGGAAATCGCTTTGGGACCCCAAAACGGTGAGTAAAAGTCCATGAAACGAGCTAGAATCGGCCAAAACTGTGAGTGTTGATGAACGACACGTAAGCGCACCTTGGGGTTCAACAACTATGCATATCGCTTTGGGCCCCCAAAACGGTAAGTAATAGTCCACAAAACGTGTCAAAATTGGCAAAACTGTGAGTGTTGACGACACACGCGTAAACGCACCCCGGGGATTGACAGTCATGGAAATCGCTCTAGGACCCCAAAACGGCGAGTAATAGTCTACGAAACGGTCAGAATTCACCAAAACTATGAGTATTGACGCCGGACATGCAAACACACCATGGGGATCGTCAATCGTGAAAATTGCTCCGGGACCCCAAAACGGGCCAGAATCGTGAGTAATAGTCCACAAAACGGACCAGAATTAGCCAAAATTGTGAGTGTTGATGACCGACACATAAGCACACCTTGGGGTTCGACATCCATGGAAATCGCTTTGGGACCCCAAAATGGTGAGTAATAGTCCACGAAACGGTCCAGACTCGACAAAAACCATGAGTATTGATGACCGACACGTAAACGCACCCCGGGGTTCAACAATAGTCCATGAAACGAGCCAGAATCAACAAAAACTGTGATTGTTGATGACCGACATGTAAGCGCACCTTGGGGTTCAACAACCATGGAATTCGCTTTGGAACCCCAAAACCGTGAGTAATAGAGCACGAAACAGGTTAGAATCGACAAAAACCGCGAGTGTTGATAACCGACACGTAAGCGCACCTTGAGGTTCAACAACTATGCAAAGCGCTTCGGTACCCCAAAATGGTTAGTAATAGTACACGAAACGGGTTAGCATTGGCCGAAACTATGAGTGTTGACGACGGACATGCAAACGCACCCTAGGATTGTCAATTGTGAAAATCGGTCCGGGACCCCAAAACGGTGAGTAATAGTCCACAGAACGGACAAGAATTGGCCAAAATTGTGAGTGGTTATGAGCGACACATAAACGCAACCCGTGGTTCGTCAATCGTCGAAATCACTTCGGGACCCCAAAACTGAGTAATAGTCCAAGAAACGGGCCTGAATCGGCCCAAACCGCGAGTTTCGACGACCAACACGTAGGCACACATTGGGGTTCAACAACCATGGAAATCGCTTTGGGACCCCAAAACGGTGAGTAAAAGTCCATGAAACGGGCTACAATCGGCCAAAACTGCGAGTGTTGATGACC
>NW_025228318.1:62266-63712 GCF_018294505.1 Triticum aestivum | reverse complement strand
TTGGGGTTCAACAACCATGGAAATCGCTTTGGGACCCCAAAACGGTGAGTAAAAGTCCATGAAACGGGCTAGAATCGGCCAAAACTTCGAGTGTTGATAAACGACACGTAAGCGCACCTTGGGGTTCAACAACTATGCATATCGCTTTGGGCCCCCAAAACGGTAAGTAATAGTCCACAAAACGTGTCAGAATTGGCAAAACTGTGAGTGTTGACGACACATGCGTAAACGCACCCCGGGGATTGTCAATCATGGAAATCGCTCTAGGACCCCAAAACGGCGAGTAATAGTCCATGAAACGGACCAGAAATGGCAAAAATTGTGAGTGTTGATGACCGACACGTAAACGCTCCACGGAGTTCACAAATCGTGGAAATCACTCTGAGACCCCAAAACAGTGAGTAATAGTCCATGAAACGGTCAGAATTCACCAAAACTGTGAGTATTGACGCCGGACATGCAAACACACCATGGGGATCGTCAATCGTGAAAATCGCTCCGGGACCCCAAAACGGGCCAGAATCGTGAGTCCACGAAACGGACCAGAATTAGCCAAAATTGTGAGTGTTGATGACCGACACATAAGCACACCTTGGGGTTCGACATCCATGGAAATCGCTTTGGGACCCCAAAATGGTGAGTAATTTTCCACGAAATGGGCCAGACTCGACAAAAACCGTGAGTATTGAAGACCGACACGTAAACGCACCCCGGGGTTCAACAATAGTCCATGAAACAGGCCAGAATCAACAAAAACTGTGATTGTTGATGACCGACATGTAAGCGCACCTTGGGGTTCAACAACCATGGAATTCGCTTTGGAACCCCAAAACCGTGAGTAATAAAGCACGAAATAGGTTAGAATCGACAAAAACCGTGAGTGTTGATAACCGACACGTAAGCGCACCTTGGGGTTCAACAACTATGCAAATCGCTTCGGTACCCCAAAGTGGTTAGTAATAGTACACGAAACGGGTTAGGATTGGCCGAAACTATGAGTGTTGACGATGGACATGCAAACGCACCCTGGGATTGTCAATTGTGAAAATCGGTCCGGGACCCCAAAACGGTGAGTAATAGTCCACAGAATGGACAAGAATTGGCCAAAATTGTGAGTGGTTATGAGCGACACATAAACGCAACCCGTGGTTCGTCAATCGTCGAAATCACTTCGGGACCCCAAAACCGAGTAATAGTCCAAGAAACGGGCCTGAATCGGCCCAAACCGCGAGTTTCGACGACCAACACGTAGGCACACATTGGGGTTCAACAACCATGGAAATCGCTTTGGGACCCCAAAACGGTGAGTAAAAGTCCATGAAACGAGCTAGAATCGGCCAAAACTGTGAGTGTTGATGAACGACACGTAAGCGCACCTTGGGGTTCAACAACTATGCATATCGCTTTGGGCCCCCAAAACGGTAAGTAATAGTCCACAAAACGTGT
>NW_025228318.1:47430-62256 GCF_018294505.1 Triticum aestivum | reverse complement strand
CCCAAAACTGAGTAATAGTCCAAGAAACGGGCCTGAATCGGCCCAAACCGCGAGTTTCGACGACCAACACGTAGGCACACATTGGGGTTCAACAACCATGGAAATCGCTTTGGGACCCCAAAACGGTGAGTAAAAGTCCATGAAACGGGCTACAATCGGCCAAAACTGCGAGTGTTGATGACCAACACGTAAGCGCACCTTGGGGTTCAACAACTATGCAAATCGCTTTGGGCCCCCAAAACGGTAAGTAATAGTCCACAAAACGTGTCAGAATTGGCAAAACTGTGAGTGTTGACGACACACGCGTAAACGCACCCCGGGGATTGTCAATCATGGAAATCGCTCTAGGACCCCAAAACGGCGAGTAATAGTCCACGAAACGGACCAGCAATGGCAAAAATTGTGAGTGTTGATGACCGACACGTAAACGCACCACGGAGTTCACAAATCGTGGAAATCACTCCGAGACCCCAAAACAGTGAGTAATAGTCCACGAAACGGTCAGAATTCACCAAAACTGTGAGTATTGACGCCGGACATGCAAACACACCATGGGGATCGTCAATCGTGAAAATCGCTCCGGGACCCCAAAACGGGCCAGAATCGTGAGTCCACGAAACGCACCAGAATTAGCCAAAATTGCGAGTGTTGATGACCGACACATAAGCACACCTTGGGGTTCGACATCCATGGAAATCGCTTTGGGACCCCAAAATGGTGAGTAATAGTCCACGAAACGAGCCATACTCGACAAAAACCGTGAGTATTGAAGACCGACACGTAAACGCACCCCGGGGTTCAACAATAGTCCATGAAACGGGCCAGAATCAACAAAAACTGTGATTGTTGATGACCGACATGTAAGCGCACCTTGGGGTTCAACAACCATGGAATTCGCTTTGGAACCCCAAAACCGTGAGTAATAGAGCACGAAACAGGTTAGAATCGACAAAAACCGCGAGTGTTGATAACCGACACGTAAGCGCACCTTGGGGTTCAACAACTATGCAAATCGCTTCGGTACCCCAAAATGGTTAGTAATAGTACACGAAACGGGTTAGGATTGGCCAAAACTATGAGTGTTGACGACGGACATGCAAACGCACCCTGGGATTGTCAATTGTGAAAATCGGTCCGGGACCCCAAAACGGTGAGTAATAGTCGACAGAACGAACGAGAATTGGCCAAAATTGTGAGTGGTTATGAGCAACACATAAACGCAACCCGTGGTTCGTCAATCGTCGAAATCACTTCGGGACCCCAAAACTGAGTAATAGTCCAAGAAACGGGCCTGAATCGGCCCAAACCGCGAGTTTCGACGACCAACACGTAGGCACACATTGGGGTTCAACAACCATGGAAATCGCTTTGGGACCCCAAAACGGTGAGTAAAAGTCCATGAAACGGGCTAGAATCGGCCAAAACTGCGAGTGTTGATAAACGGCACGTAAGCGCACCTTGGGGTTCAACAACTATGCATATCGCTTTGGGCCCCCAAAACGGTAAGTAATAGTCCACAAAACGTGTCAGAATTGGCAAAACTGTGAGTGTTGACGACACACGCGTAAACGCACCCCGGGGATTGACAGTCATGGAAATCGCTCTAGGACCCCAAAACGGCGAGTAATAGTCCACGAAATGGACCAGAAATGGCAAAAATTGTGAGTGTTGATGACCGACACGTAAATGCACCTCGGAGTTCACAAATCGTGGAAATCACTCCGAGACCCCAAAACAGTGAGTAATAGTCCACGAAACGGTCAGAATTCACCAAAACTATGAGTATTGACGCCGGACATGCAAACACACCATGGGGATCATCAATCGTGAAAATCGCTCCGGCACCCCAAAACGGGCCAGAATCGTGAGTAATAGTCCACGAAACGGACCAGAATTAGCCAAAATTGTGAGTGTTGATGACCGACACATAAGCACACCTTGGGGTTCGACATCCATGGAAATCGCTTTGGGACCCCAAAATGGTGAGTAATAGTCCACGAAACGGTCCAGACTCGACAAAAACCATGAGTATTGATGACCGACACGTAAACGCACCCCAGGGTTCAACAATAGTCCATGAAACGAGCCAGAATCAACAAAAACTGTGATTGTTGATGACCGACATGTAAGCGCACCTTGGGGTTCAACAACCATGGAATTCGCTTTGGAACCCCAAAACCGTGAGTAATAGAGCACGAAACAGGTTAGAATCGACAAAAACCGCGAGTGTTGATAACCGACACGTAAGCGCACCTTGAGGTTCAACAACTATGCAAATCGCTTCGGTACCCCAAAATGGTTAGTAATAGTACACGAAACGGGTTAGCATTGGCCGAAACTATGAGTGTTGACGACGGACATGCAAACGCACCCTAGGATTGTCAATTGTGAAAATCAGTCCGGGACCCCAAAACGGTGAGTAATAGTCCACAGAACGAACAAGAATTGGCCAAAATTGTGAGTGGTTATGAGCGACACATAAACGCAACCCGTGGTTCGTCAATCGTCAAAATCACTTCGGGATCCCAAAACTGAGTAATAGTCCAAGAAACGGGCCTGAATCGGCCCAAACCGCGAGTTTCGACGACCAACACGTAGGCACACATTGGGGTTCAACAACCATGGAAATCGCTTTGGGACCCCAAAACGGTGAGTAAAAGTCCATGAAACGGGCTACAATCGGCCAAAACTGCGAGTGTTGATGACCAACACGTAAGCGCACCTTGGGGTTCAACAACTATGCAAATCGCTTTGGGCCCCCAAAACGGTAAGTAATAGTCCACAAAACGTGTCAGAATTGGCAAAACTGTGAGTGTTGACGACACACGCGTAAACGCACCCCGGGGATTGTCAATCATGGAAATCGCTCTAGGACCCCAAAACGGCGAGTAATAGTCCACGAAACGGACCAGCAATGGCAAAAATTGTGAGTGTTGATGACCGACACGTAAACGCACCACGGAGTTCACAAATCGTGGAAATCACTCCGAGACCCCAAAACAGTGAGTAATAGTCCACGAAACGGTCAGAATTCACCAAAACTGTGAGTATTGACGCCGGACATGCAAACACACCATGGGGATCGTCAATCGTGAAAATCGCTCCGGGACCCCAAAACGGGCCAGAATCGTGAGTCCACGAAACGCACCAGAATTAGCCAAAATTGCGAGTGTTGATGACCGACACATAAGCACACCTTGGTGTTCGACATCCATGGAAATCGCTTTGGGACCCCAAAATGGTGAGTAATAGTCCACGAAACGAGCCAGACTCGACAAAAACCGTGAGTATTGAAGACCGACACGTAAACGCACCCCGGGGTTCAACAATAGTCCATGAAACGGGCCAGAATCAACAAAAACTATGATTGTTGATGACCGACATGTAAGCGCACCTTGGGGTTCAACAACCATGGAATTCGCGTTGGAACCCCAAAACCGTGAGTAATAGAGCACGAAACAGGTTAGAATCGACAAAAACCGCGAGTGTTGATAACCGACACGTAAGCGCACCTTGGGGTTCAACAACTATGCAAATCGCTTCGGTACCCCAAAATGGTTAGTAATAGTACACGAAACGGGTTAGGATTGGCCAAAACTATGAGTGTGGACGACGGACATGCAAACGCACCCTGGGATTGTCAATTGTGAAAATCGGTCCGGGACCCCAAAACGGTGAGTAATAGTCGACAGAACGGACGAGAATTGGCCAAAATTGTGAGTGGTTATGAGCAACACATAAACGCAACCCGTGGTTCGTCAATCGTCGAAATCACTTCGGGACCCCAAAACTGAGTAATAGTCCAAGAAACGGGCCTGAATCGGCCCAAACCGCGAGTTTCGACGACCAACACGTAGGCACACATTGGGGTTCAACAACCATGGAAATCGCTTTGGGACCCCAAAACGGTGAGTAAAAGTCCATGAAACGGGCTAGAATCGGCCAAAACTGCGAGTGTTGATAAACGACACGTAAGCGCACCTTGGGGTTCAACAACTATGCATATCACTTTGGGCCCCCAAAACGGTAAGTAATAGTCCACAAAACGTGTCAGAATTGGCAAAACTGTGAGTGTTGACGACACACGCGTAAACGCACCCCGGGGATTGACAGTCATGGAAATCGCTCTAGGACCCCAAAACGGCGAGTAATAGTCCACGAAACGGACCAGAAATGGCAAAAATTGTGAGTGTTGATGACCGACATGTAAATGCACCTCGGAGTTCACAAATCGTGGAAATCACTCCGAGACCCCAAAACAGTGAGTAATAGTCCACGAAACGGTCAGAATTCACCAAAACTATGAGTATTGACGCCGGACATGCAAACACACCATGGGGATCATCAATCGTGAAAATCGCTCCGGCACCCCAAAACGGGCCAGAATCGTGAGTAATAGTCCACGAAACGGACCAGAATTAGCCAAAATTGTGAGTGTTGATGACCGACACATAAGCACACCTTGGGGTTCTACATCCATGGAAATCGCTTTGGGACCCCAAAATGGTGAGTAATAGTCCACGAAACGGTCCAGACTCGACAAAAACCATGAGTATTGATGACCGACACGTAAACGCACCCCAGGGTTCAACAATAGTCCATGAAACGAGCCAGAATCAACAAAAACTGTGATTGTTGATGACCGACATGTAAGCGCACCTTGGGGTTCAACAACCATGGAATTCGCTTTGGAACCCCAAAACCGTGAGTAATAAAGCACGAAACAGGTTAGAATCGACAAAAACCGCGAGTGTCGATAACCGACACATAAGCGCACCTTGGGGTTCAACAACTATGCAATTCGCTTCGGTACCCCAAAACGGTTAGGAATAGTACACGAAACGGGTTAGGATTGGCCGAAACTATGAGTGTTGACGACAGACATGCAAACGCACCCTAGGATTGTCAATTGTGAAAATCTGTCCGGGACCCCAAAACGGTGAGTAATAGTCCACAGAACGGACAAGAATTGGCCAAAATTGTGAGTGGTTATGAGCGACACATAAACGCAACCCGTGGTTCGTCAATCGTCGAAATCACTTCGGGACCCCAAAACTGAGTAATAGTCCAAGAAACGGGCCTGAATCGGCCCAAACCGCGAGTTTCGACGACCAACACGTAGGCACACTTGGTGTTCAACAACCATGGAAATCGCTTTGGGACCCCAAAACGGTGAGTAAAAGTCCATGAAACGGGCTAGAATCGGCCAAAACTGTGAGTGTTGATGAACGACACGTAAGCGCACCTTGGGGTTCAACAACTATGCATATCGCTTTGGGCCCCCAAAACGGTAAGTAATAGTCCACAAAACGTGTCAGAATTGGCAAAACTGTGAGTGTTGACGACACACGCGTAAACGCACCCCGGGGATTGACAGTCATGGAAATCGCTCTAGGACCCCAAAACGACGAGTAATAGTCTACGAAACGGTCAGAATTCACCAAAACTATGAGTATTGACGCCGGACATGCAAACACACCATGGGGATCGTCAATCGTGAAAATTGCTCCGGGACCCCAAAACGGGCCAGAATCGTGAGTAATAGTCCACGAAACGGACCAGAATTAGCCAAAATTGTGAGTGTTGATGACCGACACATAAGCACACCTTGGGGTTCGACATCCATGGAAATCGCTTTGGGACCCCAAAATGGTGAGTAATAGTCCACGAAACGGTCCAGACTCGACAAAAACCATGAGTATTGATGACCGACACGTAAACGCACCCTGGGGTTCAACAATAGTCCATGAAACGAGCCAGAATCAACAAAAACTGTGATTGTTGATAACCGACATGTAAGCGCACCTTGGGGTTCAACAACCATGGAATTCGCTTTGGAACCCCAAAACCGTGAGTAATAGAGCACGAAACAGGTTAGAATCGACAAAAACCGCGAGTGTTGATAACCGACACGTAAGCGCACCTTGGGGTTCAACAACTATGCAAATCGCTTCGGTACCCCAAAATGGTTAGTAATAGTACACGAAACGGGTTAGGATTGGCCGAAACTATGAGTGTTGACGACGGACATGCAAACGCACCCTAGGATTGTCAATTGTGAAAATCGGTCCGGGACCCCAAAACGGTGAGTAATAGTCCACAGAACGGACAAGAATTGGCCAAAATTGTGAGTGGTTATGAGCGACACATAAACGCAACCCGTGGTTCGTCAATCGTCGAAATCACTTCGGGACCCCAAAACTGAGTAATAGTCCAAGAAACGGGCCTGAATCGGCCCAAACCGCGAGTTTCGACGACCAACACGTAGGCACACATTGGGGTTCAACAACCATGGAAATCGCTTTGGGACCCCAAAACGGTGAGTAAAAGTCCATGAAACGGGCTACAATCGGCCAAAACTGCGAGTGTTGATGACCGACATGTAAGCGCACCTTGGGGTTCAACAACTATGCAAATCGCTTTGGGCCCCCAAAACGGTAAGTAATAGTCCACAAAACGTGTCAGAATTGGCAAAACTGTGAGTGTTGACGACACACGCGTAAACGCACCCCGGGGATTGTCAATCATGGAAATCGCTCTAGGACCCCAAAACGGCGAGTAATAGTCCACGAAACGGACCAGCAATGGCAAAAATTGTGAGTGTTGATGACCGACACGTAAACGCACCACGGAGTTCACAAATCGTGGAAATCACTCCGAGACCCCAAAACAGTGAGTAATAGTCCACGAAACGGTCAGAATTCACCAAAACTGTGAGTATTGACGCCGGACATGCAAACACACCATGGGGATCGTCAATCGTGAAAATCGCTCCGGGACCCCAAAACGGGCCAGAATCGTGAGTCCACGAAACGGACCAGAATTAGCCAAAATTGCGAGTGTTGATGACCGACACATAAGCACACCTTGGGGTTCGACATCCATGGAAATCGCTTTGGGACCCCAAAATGGTGAGTAATAGTCCACGAAACAGGCCAGACTCGACAAAAACCGTGAGTATTGAAGACCGACACGTAAACGCACCCCGGGGTTCAACAATAGTCCATGAAACGGGCCAGAATCAACAAAAACTGTGATTGTTGATGACCGACATGTAAGCGCACCTTGGGGTTCAACAACCATGGAATTCGCTTTGAAACCCCAAAACCGTGAGTAATAGAGCATGAACCAGGTTAGAATCGACAAAAACCGCGAGTGTTGATAACCGACACGTAAGCGCACCTTGCGGTTCAACAACTATGCAAATCGCTTCGGTACCCCAAAATGGTTAGTAATAGTACACGAAACGGGTTAGGATTGGCCGAAACTATGAGTGTTGACGACGGACATGCAAACGCACCCTGGGATTGTCAATTGTGAAAATCGGTCCGGGACCCCAAAACGGTGAGTAATAGTCCACAGAACGGACAAGAATTGGCCAAAATTGTGAGTGGTTATGAGCGACACATAAACGCAACCCGTGGTTCGTCAATCGTCGAAATCACTTCGGGACCCCAAAACTGAGTAATAGTCCAAGAAACGGGCCTGAATCGGCCCAAACCGCGAGTTTCGACGACCAACACGTAGGCACACATTGGGGTTCAACAACCATGGAAATCGCTTTGGGACCCCAAAACGGTGAGTAAAAGTCCATGAAACGGGCTACAATCGGCCAAAACTGCGAGTGTTGATGACCGACATGTAAGCGCACCTTGGGGTTCAACAACTATGCAAATCGCTTTGGGCCCCCAAAACGGTAAGTAATAGTCCACAAAACGTGTCAGAATTGGCAAAACTGTGAGTGTTGACGACACACGCGTAAACGCACCCCGGGGATTGTCAATCATGGAAATCGCTCTAGGACCCCAAAACGGCGAGTAATAGTCCACGAAACGGACCAGCAATGGCAAAAATTGTGAGTGTTGATGACGGACACGTAAACGCACCACGGAGTTCACAAATCGTGGAAATCACTCCGAGACCCCAAAACAGTGAGTAATAGTCCACGAAACGGTCAGAATTCACCAAAACTGTGAGTATTGACGCCGGACATGCAAACACACCATGGGCATCGTCAATCGTGAAAATCGCTCCGGGACCCCAAAACGGGCCAGAATCGTGAGTCCACGAAACGGACCAGAATTAGCCAAAATTGCGAGTGTTGATGACCGACACATAAGCACACCTTGGGGTTCGACATCCATGGAAATCGCTTTGGGACCCCAAAATGGTGAGTAATAGTCCACGAGACAGGCCAGACTCGACAAAAACCGTGAGTATTGAAGACCGACACGTAAATGCACCCCGGGGTTCAACAATAGTCCATGAAACGGGCCAGAATCAACAAAAACTGTGATTGTTGATGACCGACATGTAAGCGCACCTTGGGGTTCAACAACCATGGAATTCGCTTTGGAACCCCAAAACCGTGAGTAATAGAGCACGAAACAGGTTAGAATCGACAAAAACCGCGAGTGTTGATAACCGACACGTAAGCGCACCTTGCGGTTCAACAACTATGCAAATCGCTTCGGTACCCCAAAATGGTTAGTAATAGTACACGAAACGGGTTAGGATTGGCCGAAACTATGAGTGTTGACGACGGACATGCAAACGCACCCTGGGATTGTCAATTGTGAAAATCGGTCTGGGACCCCAAAACGGTGAGTAATAGTCCACAGAACGGACAAGAATTGGCCAAAATTGTGAGTGGTTATGAGCGACACATAAACGCAACCCGTGGTTCGTCAATCGTCGAAATCACTTCGGGACCCCAAAACTGAGTAATAGTCCAAGAAACGGGCCTGAATCGGCCCAAACCGCTAATTTCGACGACCAACACGTAGGCACACATTGGGGTTCAACAACCATGGAAATCGCTTTGGGACCCCAAAACGGTGAGTAAAAGTCCATGAAACGAGCTAGAATCGGCCAAAACTGCGAGTGTTGATGAACAACACGTAAGCGCACCTTGGGGTTCAACAACTATGCATATCGCTTTGGGCCCCCAAAACGGTAAGTAATAGTCCACAAAACGTGTCAGAATTGGCAAAACTGTGAGTGTTGACGACACACGCGTAAACGCACCCCGGGGATTGACAGTCATGGAAATCGCTCTAGGACCCCAAAACAGCGAGTAATAGTCTACGAAACGGACCAGAAATGGCAAAAATTGTGAGTGTTGATGACCGACACGTAAATGCACCTCGGAGTTCACAAATCGTGGAAATCACTCCGAGACCCCAAAATAGTGAGTAATAGTCCACGAAACGGTCAGAATTCACCAAAACTATGAGTATTGACGCCAGACATGCAAACACACCATGGGGATCGTCAATCGTGAAAATCGCTCCGGGACCCCAAAACGGGCCAGAATCGTGAGTAATAGTCCACGAAACGGACCAGAATTAGCCAAAATTGTGAGTGTTGATGACCGACACATAAGCACAACTTGGGGTTCGACATCCATGGAAATCGCTTTGGGACCCCAAAATGGTGAGTAATAGTCCACGAAACGGGCCAGACTCGACAAAAACCATTAGTATTGATGACCGACACGTAAACGCACCCCGGGGTTCAACAATAGTCCATGAAACGAGCCAGAATCAACAAAAATTGTGATTGTTGATGACCGACATGTAAGCGCACCTTGGGGTTTAACAACCATGGAATTCGCTTTGGAACCCCAAAACCGTGAGTAATAGAGCACAAAACAGGTTAGAATCGACAAAAACCGCGAGTGTTGATAACCGACAAGTAAGCGCACCTTGGGGTTCAACAACTATGCAAATCGCTTCCGTACCCCAAAACGGTTAGTAATAGTACACGAAACGGGTTAGGATTGGCCGAAACTATGAGTGTTGACGACGGACATGCAAACGCACCCTAGGATTGTCAATTGTGAAAATCGGTCCGGGACCCCAAAACGGTGAGTAATAGTCCACAGAACGGACAAGAATTGGCCAAAATTGTGAGCGGTTATGAGCGACACATAAACGCAACCCGTGGTTCGTCAATCGTCGAAATCACTTCGGGACCCCAAAACTGAGTAATAGTCCAAGAAGCGGGCCTGAATCAGCCCAAACCGCGAGTTTCGACGACCAACACATAGGCACACATTGGGGTTCAACAACCATGGAAATCGCTTTGGGACCCCAAAACGGTGAGTAAAAGTCCATGAAACGAGCTAGAATCGGCCAAAAATGCGAGTGTTGATGAATGACACGTAAGCACACCTTGGGGTTCAACAACTATGCATATCGCTTTGGGCCCCCAAAACGGTAAGTAATAGTCCACAAAACGTGTCAGAATTGGCAAAACTGTGAGTGTTGACGACACACGCATAAACGCACCCCGGGGATTGACAGTCATGGAAATCGCTCTAGGACCCCAAAACGGCGAGTAATAGTCTACGAAACGGACCAGAAATGGCAAAAATTGTGAGTGTTGATGACCGACACGTAAATGCACCTCGGAGTTCACAAATCGTGGAAATCACTCCGAGACCCCAAAACAGTGAGTAATAGTCCACGAAACGGTCAGAATTCACCAAAACTATGAGTATTGACGCCGGACATGCAAACACACCATGGGGATCGTCAATCGTGAAAATCGCTCCGGGACCCCAAAACGGGCCAGAATCGTGAGTAATGGTCCACGAAACGGACCAGAATTAGCCAAAATTGTGAGTGTTGATGACCGACACATAAGCACACCTTGGGGTTCGACATCCATGGAAATCGCTTTGGGACCCCAAAATGGTGAGTAATAGTCCACGAAACGGGCCAGACTCGACACAAACCATGAGTATTGATGACCGACACGTAAACGCACCCCGGGGTTCAACAATAGTCCATGAAACGAGCCAGAATCAACAAAAACTGTGATTGTTGTTAACCGACATGTAAGCGCACCTTGGGGTTTAACAACCATGGAATTCGCTTTGGAACCCCAAAACCTTGAGTAATAGAGCACGAAACAGGTTAGAATCGACAAAAACCGTGAGTGTTGATAACCGACACGTAAGCGCACCTTGGGGTTCAACAACTATGCAGATCGCTTCCGTACCCCAAAACGGTTAGTAATAGTACACGAAACGGGTTAGGATTGGCCGAAACTATGAGTGTTGACGACGGACATGCAAACGCACCCTAGGATTGTCAATTGTGAAAATCGGTCCGGGACCCCAAAACGGTGAGTAATAGTCCACAGAACGGACAAGAATTGGCCAAAATTGTGAGTGGTTATGAGCGACACATAAACGCAACCCGTGGTTCGTCAATCGTCGAAATCACTTCGGGACCCCAAAACTGAGTAATAGTCCAAGAAACGGGCCTGAATCGGCCCAAACCGCGAGTTTCGACGACCAACACGTAGGCACACATTGGGGTTCAACAACCATGGAAATCGCTTTGGGACACCAAAACGGTGAGTAAAAGTCCATGAAACGAGCTAGAATCGGCCAAAACTGCGAGTGTTGATGAACGACACGTAAGCGCACCTTGGGGTTCAACAACTATGCATATCGCTTTGGGCCCCCAAAACGGTAAGTAATAGTCCACAAAACGTGTCAGAATTGGCAAAACTGTGAGTGTTGACGACACACGCGTAAACGCACCCCAGGGATTGACAGTCATGGAAATCGCTCTAGGACCCCAAAACGGCGAGTAATAGTCTACGAAACGGACCAGAAATGGCAAAAATTGTGAGTGTTGATGACCGACACGTAAATGCACCTCGGAGTTCACAAATCGTGGAAATCACTTCGAGACCCCAAAACAGTGAGTAATAGTCCACGAAACGGTCAGAATTCACCAAAACTATGAGTATTGACGCCAGACATGCAAACACACCATGGGGATCGTCAATCGTGAAAATCGCTCCGGGACCCCAAAACGGGCCAGAATCGTGAGTAATGGTCCACGAAACGGACCAGAATTAGCCAAAATTGTGAGTGTTCAAGACCGACACATAAGCACACCTTGGGGTTCGACATCCATGGAAATCGCTTTGTGACCCCAAAATGGTGAGTAATAGTCCACGAAACGGGCCAGACTCGACACAAACCATGAGTATTGATGACCGACACGTAAACGCACCCCGGGGTTCAACAATAGTCCATGAAACGAGCCAGAATCAACAAAAACTGTGATTGTTGATGACCGACATGTAAGCGCACCTTGGGGTTTAACAACCATGGAATTCGCTTTGGAACCCCAAAACCGTGAGTAATAGAGCACGAAACAGGTTAGAATCGACAAAAACCGTGAGTGTTGATAACCGACACGTAAGCGCACCTTGGGGTTCAACAACTATGCAAATCGCTTCCGTACCCCAAAACGGTTAGTAATAGTACACGAAACGGGTTAGGATTGGCCGAAACTATGAGTGTTGACGACGGACATGCAAACGCACCCTAGGATTGTCAATTGTGAAAATCGGTCCGGGACCCCAAAACGGTGAGTAATAGTCCACAGAACGGACAAGAATTGGCCAAAATTGTGAGTGGTTATGAGCGACACATAAACGCAACCCGTGGTTCGTCAATCGTCGAAATCACTTCGGGACCCCAAAACTGAGTAATAGTCCAAGAAACGGGCCTGAATCGGCCCAAACCGCGAGTTTCGACGACCAACACGTAGGCACACATTGGGGTTCAACAACCATGGAAATCACTTTGGGACCCCAAAACGGTGAGTAAAAGTCCATGAAACGAGCTAGAATCGGCCAAAACTGCGAGTGTTGATGAACGACACGTAAGCGCACCTTGGGGTTCAACAACTATGCATATCGCTTTGGGCCCCCAAAACGGTAAGTAATAGTCCACAAAACGTGTCAGAATTGGCAAAACTGTGAGTGTTGACGACACACGCGTAAACGCACCCCGGGGATTGACAGTCATGGAAATCGCTCTAGGACCCCAAAACGGCGAGTAATAGTATACGAAACGGACCAGAAATGGCAAAAATTGTGAGTGTTGATGACCGACACGTAAATGCACCTCGGAGTTCACAAATCGTGGAAATCACTCCGAGACCCCAAAACAGTGAGTAATAGTCCACGAAACGGTCAGAATTCACCAAAACTATGAGTATTGACGCCAGACATGCAAACACACCATGGGGATCGTCAATCGTGAAAATCGCTCCGGGACCCCAAAACGGGCCAGAATCGTGAGTAATAGTCCACGAAACGGACCAGAATTAGCCAAAATTGTGAGTGTTGATAACCGACACATAAGCACACCTTGGGGTTCGACATCCATGGAAATCGCTTTGGGACCCCAAAATGGTGAGTAATAGTCCACGAAACGGGCCAGACTCGACAAAAACCATGAGTATTGATGACCGACACGTAAACGCACCCCGGGGTTCAACAATAGTCCATGAAACGAGCCAGAATCAACAAAAACTGTGATTGTTGATGACCGACATGTAAGCGCACCTTGGGGTTTAACAACCATGGAATTCGCTTTGGAACCCCAAAACCGTGAGTAATAGAGCAGGAAACAAGTTAGAATCGACAAAAACCGCGAGTGTTGATAACCGACACGTAAGCGCACCTTGGGGTTCAACAACTATGCAAATCGCTTCGGTACCCCAAAACGGTTAGTAATAGTACACGAAACGGGTTAGGATTGGCCGATACTATGAGTGTTGACGACGGACATGCAAACGCACCCTAGGATTGTCAATTGTGAAAATCGGTCCGGGACCCCAAAACGGTGAGTAATAGTCCACAGAACGGACAAGAATTGGCCAAAATTGTGAGTGGTTATGAGCGACACATAAACGCAACCCGTGGTTCGTCAATCGTCGAAATCACTTCGGGACCCCAAAACTGAGTAATAGTCCAAGAAACGGGCCTGAATCGGCCCAAACCGCGAGTTTCGACGACCAACACGTAAGCACACATTGGGATTCAACAACCATGGAAATCGCTTTGGGACCCCAAAACGGTGAGTAAAAGTCCATGAAACGGGCTAGAATCGGCCAAAACTGCGAGTGTTGATGACCGACAAGTAAGCGCACCTTGGGGTTCAACAACTATGCAAATCGCTTTGGGCCCCCAAAACGGTAAGTAATAGTCCACAAAACGTGTCAGAATTGGCAAAACTGTGAGTGTTGACGACACACGCGTAAACGCACCCCGGGGATTGTCAATCATGGAAATCGCTCTAGGACCCCAAAACGGCGAGTAATAGTCCACGAAACGGACCAGAAATGGCAAAAATTGTGAGTGTTGATGACCGACACGTAAACGCACCACGGAGTTCACAAATCGTGGAAATCACTCCGAGACCCCAAAATAGTGAGTAATAGTCCACGAAACGGTCAGAATTCACCAAAACTGTGAGTATTGACGCCGGACATGCAAACACACCATCGGGATCGTCAATCGTGAAAATCGCTCCGGGACCCCAAAACGGGCCAGAATCGTGAGTCCACGAAACGGACAAGAATTAGCCAAAATTGCGAGTGTTGATGACCGACACATAAGCACACCTTGGGGTTCGACATCCATGGAAATCGCTTTGGGACCCCAAAATGGTGACTAATAGTCCACGAAACGGGCCAGACTCGACAAAAACCGTGAGTATTGAAGACCGACACATAAACGCACCCCGGGGTTCAACAATAGTCCATGAAACGGGCCAGAATCAACAAAAACTGTGATTGTTGATGACCGACATGTAAGCGCACCTTGGGGTTCAACAACCATGGAATTCGCTTTGGAACCCCAAAACCGTGAGTAATAGAGCACGAAACAGGTTAGAATCGACAAAAACCGCGAGTGTTGATAACCGACACGTAAGCGCACCTTGGGGTTTAACAACTATGCAAATCGCTTCGGTACCCCAAAATGGTTAGTAATAGTACACGAAAC
>NW_025228318.1:41390-46415 GCF_018294505.1 Triticum aestivum | reverse complement strand
GTAAGCGCACCTTGGGGTTCAACAACTATGCAAATCGCTTTGGGCCCCCAAAACGGTAAGTAATAGTCCACAAAACGTGTCAGAATTGGCAAAACTGTGAGTGTTGACGACACACGCGTAAACGCACCCCGGGGATTGTCAATCATGGAAATCGCTCTAGGACCCCAAAACGGCGAGTAATAGTCCACGAAACGGACCAGAAATGGCAAAAATTGTGAGTGTTGATGACCGACACGTAAACGCACCACGGAGTTCACAAATCGTGGAAATCACTCCGAGACCCCAAAATAGTGAGTAATAGTCCACGAAACGGTCAGAATTCACCAAAACTGTGAGTATTGACGCCGGACATGCAAACACACCATGGGGATCGTCAATCGTGAAAATCGCTCCGGGACCCCAAAACGGGCCAAAATCGTGAGTCCACGAAACGGACAAGAATTAGCCAAAATTGCGAGTGTTGATGACCGACACATAAGCACACCTTGGGGTTCGACATCCATGGAAATCGCTTTGGGACCCCAAAATGGTGACTAATAGTCCACGAAACGGGCCAGACTCGACAAAAACCGTGAGTATTGAAGACCGACACATAAACGCACCCCGGGGTTCAACAATAGTCCATGAAACGGGCCAGAATCAACAAAAACTGTGATTGTTGATGACCGACATGTAAGCGCACCTTGGGGTTCAACAACCATGGAATTCGCTTTGGAACCCCAAAACCGTGAGTAATAGAGCACGAAACAGGTTAGAATCGACAAAAACCGCGAGTGTTGATAACCGACACGTAAGCGCACCTTGGGGTTTAACAACTATGCAAATCGCTTCGGTACCCCAAAATGGTTAGTAATAGTACACGAAACAGGTTAGGATTGGCCGAAACTATGAGTGTTGACGACGGACATGCAAACGCACCCTGGGATTGTCAATTGTGAAAATCGGTCCGGGACCCCAAAACGGTGAGTAATAGTCCACAGAACGGACAAGAATTGGCCAAAATTGTGAGTGGTTATGAGCGACACATAAACGCAACCCGTGGTTCGTCAATCGTCGAAATCACTTCGGGACCCCAAAACTGAGTAATAGTCCAAGAAACGGGCCTGAATCGGCCCAAACCGCGAGTTTCGACGACCAACACGTAGCCACACATTGTTGTTCAACAACCATGGAAATCCCTTTGGGACCCCAAAACGGTGAGTAAAAGTCCATGAAACGGGCTAGAATCGGCCAAAACTGCAAGTGTTGATGACCGACACGTAAGCGCACCTTGGGGTTCAACAACTATGCAAATCGCTTTGGGCCCCCAAAACGGTAAGTAATAGTCCACAAAACGTGTCAGAATTGGCAAAACTGTGAGTGTTGACGACACACGCGTAAACGCACCCCGGGGATTGTCAATCATGGAAATCGCTCTAGGACCCCAAAACGGCGAGTAATAGTCCACGAAACGGACCAGAAATGGCAAAAATTGTGAGTGTTGATGACCGACACGTAAACGCACCACGGAGTTCACAAATCGTGGAAATCACTCCGAGACCCCAAAACAGTGAGTAATAGTCCACGAAACGGTCAGAATTCACCAAAACTGTGAGTATTGACGCCGGACATGCAAACACACCATGGGGATCGTCAATCGTAAAAATCGCTCCGGGACCCCAAAACGGGCCAGAATCGTGAGTCCACGAAACGGACAAGAATTAGCCAAAATTGCGAGCGTTGATGACCGACACATAAGCACACCTTGGGGTTCGACATCCATGGAAATCGCTTTGGGACCCCAAAATGGTGAGTAATAGTCCACGAAACGGGCCAGACTCGACAAAAACCGTGAGTATTGAAGACCGACACGTAAACGCACCCCGGGGTTCAACAATAGTCCATGAAACGGGCCAGAATCAACAAAAACTGTGATTGTTGATGACCGACATGTAAGCGCACCTTGGGGTTCAACAACCATGGAATTCGCTTTGGAACCCCAAAACCGTGAGTAATAGAGCACGAAACAGGTTAGAATCGACAAAAACCGCGAGTGTTGATAACCGACACGTAAGCGCACCTTGGGGTTCAACAACTATGCAAATCGCTTCGGTACCCCAAAATGGTTAGTAATAGTACACGAAACGGGTTAGGATTGGCCGAAACTATGAGTGTTGACGACGGACATGCAAACGCACCCTGGGATTGTCAATTGTGAAAATCGGTCCGGGACCCCAAAACGGTGAGTAATAGTCCACAGAACGGACAAGAATTGGCCAAAATTGTGAGTGGTTATGAGCGACACATAAACGCAACCCGTGGTTCGTCAATCGTCGAAATCACTTCGGGACCCCAAAACTGAGTAATAGTCCAAGAAACGGGCCTGAATTAGCCCAAACCGCGAGTTTCGACGACCAACACGTAGGCACACATTGGGGTTCAACAACCATGGAAATCCCTTTGGGACCCCAAAACGGTGAGTAAAAGTCCATGAAACGGGCTAGAATCGGCCAAAACTGCGAGTGTTGATGACCGAGACGTAAGCGCACCTTGGGGTTCAACAACTATGCAAATCGCTTTGGGCCCCCAAAACGGTAAGTAATAGTCCACAAAACGTGTCAGAATTGGCAAAACTGTGAGTGTTGACGACACACGCGTAAACGCACCCCGGGGATTGTCAATCATGGAAATCGCTCTAGGACCCCAAAACGGCGAGTAATAGTCCATGAAACGGACCAGAAATGGCAAAAATTGTGAGTGTTGATGACCGACACGTAAACGCACCCCGGGGTTCAACAATAGTCCATGAAACTGGCCAGAATCAACAAAAACTGTGATTGTTGATGACCGACATGTAAGCGCACCTTGGGGTTCAACAACCATGGAATTCGCTTTGGAACCCCAAAACCGTGAGTAATAGAGCACGAAACAGGTTAGAATCGACAAAAACCGTGAGTGTTGATAACCGACACGCAAGCGCACCTTGGGGTTCAACAACTATGCAAATCGCTTCCGTACCCCAAAACGGTTAGTAATAGTACACGAAACGGGTTAGGATTGGCCGAAACTATGAGTGTTGACGACGGACATGCAAACGCACCCTAGGATTGTCAATTGTGAAAATCGGTCCGGGACCCCAAAACGGTGAGTAATAGTCCACAGAACGGACAAGAATTGGCCAAAATTGTGAGTGGTTATGAGCGACACATAAACGCAACCCGTGGTTCGTCAATCGTCGAAATCACTTCGGGACCCCAAAACTGAGTAATAGTCCAAGAAACGGGCCTGAATCGGCCCAAACCGCGAGTTTCGACGACCAACACGTAGGCACACATTGGGGTTCAACAACCATGGAAATCGCTTTGGGACCCCAAAACGGTGAGTAAAAGTCCATGAAACGGGCTAGAATCGGCCAAAACTGCGAGTGTTGATGACCGACACGTAAGCGCACCTTGGGGTTCAACAACTATGCAAATCGCTTTGGGCCCCCAAAACGGTAAGTAATAGTCCACAAAACGTGTCAGAATTGGCAAAACTGTGAGTGTTGACGACACACGCGTAAACGCACCCCGGGGATTGTCAATCATGGAAATCGCTCTAGGACCCCAAAACGGCGAGTAATAGTCCACGAAACGGACCAGAATTAGCCAAAATTGTGAGTGTTGATGACCGACACATAAGCACACCTTGGGGTTCGACATCCATGGAAATCGCTTTGGGACCCCAAAATGGTGAGTAATAGTCCACGAAACGGGCCAGACTCGACAAAAACCATGAGTATTGATGACCGACACGTAAACGCACCCCGGGGTTCAACAATAGTCCATGAAACGAGCCAGAATCAACAAAAACTGTGATTGTTGATGACCGACATGTAAGCGCACCTTGGGGTTTAACAACCATGGAATTCGCTTTGGAACCCCAAAACCGTGAGTAATAGAGCAGGAAACAAGTTAGAATCGACAAAAACCGTGAGTGTTGATAACCGACACGTAAGCGCACCTTGGGGTTCAACAACTATGCAAATCGCTTCGGTACCCCAAAACGGTTAGTAATAGTACACGAAACGGGTTAGGATTGGCCGAAACTATGAGTGTTGACGACGGACATGCAAACGCACCCTGGGATTGTCAATTGTGAAAATCGGTCCGGGACCCCAAAACGGTGAGTAATAGTCCACAGAACGGACAAGAATTGGCCAAAATTGTGAGTGGTTATGAGCGACACATAAACGCAACCCGTGGTTCGTCAATCGTCGAAATCACTTCGGGACCCCAAAACTGAGTAATAGTCCAAGAAACGGGCCTGAATCGGCCCAAACCGCGAGTTTCGACGACCAACACGTAGGCACACATTGTTGTTCAACAACCATGGAAATCCCTTTGGGACCCCAAAACGGTGAGTAAAAGTCCATGAAACGGGCTAGAATCGGCCAAAACTGCAAGTGTTGATGACCGACACGTAAGCGCACCTTGTGGTTCAACAACTATGCAAATCGCTTTGGGCCCCCAAAACGGTAAGTAATAGTCCACAAAACGTGTCAGAATTGGCAAAACTGTGAGTGTTGACGACACACGCGTAAACGCACCCCGGGGATTGTCAATCATGGAAATCGCTCTAGGACCCCAAAACGGCGAGTAATAGTCCACGAAACGGACCAGAAATGGCAAAAATTGTGAGTGTTGATGACCGACACGTAAACGCACCACGGAGTTCACAAATCGTGGAAATCACTCCGAGACCCCAAAACAGTGAGTAATAGTCCACGAAACGGTCAGAATTCACCAAAACTGTGAGTATTGACGCCGGACATGCAAACACACCATGGGGATCGTCAATCGTGAAAATCGCTCCGGGACCCCAAAACGGGCCAGAATCGTGAGTCCATGAAACGGACAAGAATTAGCCAAAATTGCGAGCGTTGATGACCGACACATAAGCACACCTTGGGGTTCGACATCCATGGAAATCGCTTTGGGACCCCAAAATGGTGAGTAATAGTCCACGAAACGGGCCAGACTCGACAAAAACCGTGAGTATTGAAGA
>NW_025228318.1:33786-36375 GCF_018294505.1 Triticum aestivum | reverse complement strand
GGGCCAGAATCGTGAGTCCACGAAACGGACCAGAATTAGCCAAAATTGTGAGTGTTGATGACCGACACATAAGCACACCTTGGGGTTCGACATCCATGGAAATCGCTTTGGGACCCCAAAATGGTGAGTAATAGTCCACGAAACGGGCCAGACTCGACAAAAACCGTGAGTATTGAAGACCGACACGTAAACGCACCCCGGGGTTCAACAATAGTCCATGAAACGGGCCAGAATCAACAAAAACTGTGATTGTTGATGACCGACATGTAAGCGCACCTTGGGGTTCAACAACCATGGAATTCGCTTTGGAACCCCAAAACCGTGAGTAATAGAGCACGAAACAGGTTAGAATCGACAAAAACCGCGAGTGTTCATAACCGACACGTAAGCGCACCTTGGGGTTCAACAACTATGCAAATCGCTTCGGTACCCCAAAATTGTTAGTAATAGTACACGAAACGGGTTAGGATTGGCCGAAACTATGAGTGTTGACGACGGACATGCAAACGCACCCTGGGATTGTCAATTGTGAAAATCGGTCCGGGACCCCAAAACGGTGAGTAATAGTCCACAAAACGGACAAGAATTGGCCAATGTGAGTGGTTATGAGCGACACATAAACGCAACCTGTGGTTCGTCAATCGTCGAAATCACTTCGGGACCCCAAACCTGAGTAATAGTTCAAGAAACGGGCCTGAATCGGCCCAAACCACGAGTTTCGACGACCAACACGTAGGCACACATTGGGGTTCAACAACCATGGAAATCGCTTTGGGACCCCAAAACGGTGAGTAAAAGTCCATGAAACGGGCTAGAATCGGCCAAAACTACGAGTGTTGATGACCGACACGTAAGCGCACCTTGGGGTTCAACAACTATGCAAATCGCTTTGGGCCCCCAAAACGGTAAGTAATAGTCCACAAAACGTGTCAGAATTGGCAAAACTGTGAGTGTTGACGACACACGCGTAAACGCACCCCGGGGATTGTCAATCATGGAAATCGCTCTAGGACCCCAAAACGGCGAGTAATAGTCCACGAAACGGACCAGAAATGGCAAAAATTGTGAGTGTTGATGACCGACACGTAAACGCACCACGGAGTTCACAAATCGTCGAAATCACTCCGAGACCCCAAAACAGTGAGTAATAGTCCACGAAACGGTCAGAATTCACCAAAACTGTGAGTATTGACGCCGGACATGCAAACACACCATGGGGATCGTCAATCGTGAAAATCGCTCCGGGACCCCAAAACGGGCCAGAATCGTGAGTCCACGAAACGGACCAGAATTAGCCAAAATTGTGAGTGTTGATGACCGACACATAAGCACACCTTGGGGTTCGACATCCATGGAAATCGCTTTGGGACCCCAAAATGGTGAGTAATAGTCCACGAAACGGGCCAGACTCGACAAAAACCGTGAGTATTGAAGACCGACACGTAAACGCACCCCGGGGTTCAACAATAGTGCATGAAACGGGCCAGAATCAACAAAAACTGTGATTGTTGATGACCGACATGTAAGCGCACCTTGGGGTTCAACAACCATGGAATTCGCTTTGGAACCCCAAAACCGTGAGTAATAGAGCACGAAACAGGTTAGAATCGACAAAAACGGCGAGTGTTGATAACCGACACGTAAGCGCACCTTGGGGTTCAACAACTATGCAAATCGCTTCGGTACCCCAAAACAGTTAGTAATAGAACACGAAACGGGTTAGGATTGGCCGAAACTATGAGTGTTGACGACGGACATGCAAACGCACCCTGGGATTGTCAATTGTGAAAATCGGTCCGGGACCCCCAAACGGTGAGTAATAGTCAACAAAACGGACAAGAATTGGCCAAAATTGTGAGTGGTTATGAGCGACACATAAACGCAACCCGTGGTTCGTCAATCGTCGAAATCACTTCGGGACCCCAAAACTGAGTAATAGTCCAAGAAATGGGCCTGAATCGGCCCAAACCGCGAGTTTCGACGACCAACACGTAAGCACACATTAGGGTTCAACAACCATGGAAATCGCTTTGGGACCCCAAAACGGTGAGTAAAGGTCCATGAAACGGGCTAGAATCGGCCAAAACTACGAGTGTTGATGACCGACACGTAAGCGCACCTTGGGGTTCAACAACTATGCAAATCGCTTTGGGCCCCCAAAACGGTAAGTAATAGTCCACAAAACGTGTCAGAATTGGCAATACTGGGAGTGTTGACGACACACGCGTAAACGCACCCCGGGGATTGTCAATCATGGAAATCGCTCTAGGACCCCAAAACGGTGAGTAATAGTCCACGAAACAGACCAGAAATGGCAAAAATTGTGAGTGTTAATGACCGACACGTAAACGCACCACGGAGTTTAAAATCGTCGAAATCACTCCGAGACCCCAAAACAGTGAGTAATAGTCCACGAAACGGTCAGAATTCACCAAAACTGTGAGTATTGACGCCGGACATGCAAACACACCATGGGGATCGTCAATCGTGAAAATCGCTCCGGGACCCCAAAATGGGCCAGAATCGTGAGTCCACGAAACGGACCAGAATTAGCCAAAATTGTGAGTGTTGATGACCGACACATAAGCA
>NW_025228318.1:32453-33776 GCF_018294505.1 Triticum aestivum | reverse complement strand
ACTCGACAAAAACCGTGAGTATTGAAGACCGACACGTAAACGCACCCCGGGGTTCAACAATAGTCCATGAAACGGGCCAGAATCAACAAAAACTGTGATTGTTGATGACCGACATGTAAGCGCACCTTGGGGTTCAACAACCATGGAATTCGCTTTGGAACCCCAAAACCGTGAGTAATAGAGCACGAAACAGGTTAGAATCGACAAAAACCGCGAGTGTTGATAACCGACACGTAAGCGCACCTTGGGGTTCAACAACTATGCAAATCGCTTCGGTACCCCAAAATGGTTAGTAATAGTACACGAAATGGGTTAGGATTGTCCGAAACGATGAGTGTTGACGACGGACATGCAAACGCACCCTGGGATTGTCAATTGTGAAAATCGGTCCGGGACCCCAAAACGGTGAGTAATAGTCCACAGAACGGACAAGAATTGGCCAAAATTGTGAGTCGTTTTGAGCGACACATAAACGCAACCCGTGGTTCGTCAATCGTCGAAATCACTTCAGGACCCAAAAACTAAGTAATAGTCCAAGAAACGGGCCTGAATCGGCCCAAACCGCGAGTTTCGACGACCAACACGTAAGCACACATTGGGGTTCAACAACCATGGAAATCGCTTTGGGACCCCAAAACGGTGAGTAAAAGTCCATGAAACGGGCTACAATCGGCCAAAACTGCGAGTGTTGATGACCGACACGTAAGCGCACCTTGGGGTTCAACAACTATGCAAATCGCTTTGGGCCCCCAAAACGGTAAGTAATAGTCCACAAAACGTGTCAGAATTGGCAAAACTGTGAGTGTTGACGACACACGCGTAAACGCACCCCGGGGATTGTCAATCATGGAAATCGCTCTAGGACCCCAAAACGGTGAGTAATAGTCCACGAAACGGACCAGAAATGGCAAAAATTGTGAGTGTTGATGACCGACACGTAAACGCACCACGGAGTTCACAAATCGTCGAAATCACTCCGAGACCCCAAAACAGTGAGTAATAGTCCACGAAACGGTCAGAATTCACCAAAACTGTGAGTATTGACGCCGGACATGCAAACACACCATGGGGATCGTCAATCGTGAAAATCGCTCCGGGACCCCAAAACGGGCCAGAATCGTGAGTCCACGAAACGGACCAGAATTAGCCAAAATTGTGAGTGTTGATGACCGACACATAAGCACACCTTGGGGTTCGACATCCATGGAAATCGCTTTGGGACCCCAAAATGGTGAGTAATAGTCCACGAAACGGGCCAGACTCGACAAAAACCGTGAGTATTGAAGACCGACACGTAAACGCACCCCGGGGTTCAACAATAGT
>NW_025228318.1:27862-29399 GCF_018294505.1 Triticum aestivum | reverse complement strand
TGGCAAAAATTGTGAGTGTTGATGACCGACACGTAAACGCACCACGGAGTTCACAAATCGTCGAAATCACTCCGAGACCCCAAAACAGTGAGTAATAGTCCACGAAACGGTCAGAATTCACCAAAACTGTGAGTATTGACGCCGGACATGCAAACACACCATGGGGATCGTCAATCGTGAAAATCGCTCCGGGACCCCAAAACGGGCCAGAATCGTGAGTCCACGAAACGGACCAGAATTAGCCAAAATTGTGAGTGTTGATGACCGACACATAAGCACACCTTGGGGTTCGACATCCATGGAAATCGCTTTGGGACCCCAAAATGGTGAGTAATAGTCCACGAAACGGGCCAGACTCGACAAAAACCGTGAGTATTGAAGACCGACACGTAAACGCACCCCGGGGTTCAACAATAGTGCATGAAACGGGCCAGAATCAACAAAAACTGTGATTGTTGATGACCGACATGTAAGCGCACCTTGGGGTTCAACAACCATGGAATTCGCTTTGGAACCCCAAAACCGTGAGTAATAGAGCACGAAACAGGTTAGAATCGACAAAAACGGCGAGTGTTGATAACCGACACGTAAGCGCACCTTGGGGTTCAACAACTATGCAAATCGCTTCGGTACCCCAAAACAGTTAGTAATAGAACACGAAACGGGTTAGGATTGGCCGAAACTATGAGTGTTGACGACGGACATGCAAACGCACCCTGGGATTGTCAATTGTGAAAATCGGTCCGGGACCCCAGAACGGTGAGTAATAGTCAACAAAACGGACAAGAATTGGCCAAAATTGTGAGTGGTTATGAGCGACACATAAACGCAACCCGTGGTTCGTCAATCGTCGAAATCACTTCGGGACCCCAAAACTGAGTAATAGTCCAAGAAATGGGCCTGAATCGGCCCAAACCGCGAGTTTCGACGACCAACACGTAAGCACACATTGGGGTTCAACAACCATGGAAATCGCTTTGGGACCCCAAAACGGTGAGTAAAGGTCCATGAAACGGGCTAGAATCGGCCAAAACTACGAGTGTTGATGACCGACACGTAAGCGCACCTTGGGGTTCAACAACTATGCAAATCGCTTTGGGCCCCCAGAACGGTAAGTAATAGTCCACAAAACGTGTCAGAATTGGCAAAACTGGGAGTGTTGACGACAAACGCGTAAACGCACCCCGGGGATTGTCAATCATGGAAATCGCTCTAGGACCCCAAAACGGTGAGTAATAGTCCACGAAACAGACCAGAAATGGCAAAAATTGTGAGTGTTAATGACCGACACGTAAACGCACCACGGAGTTTACAAATCGTCGAAATCACTCCGAGACCCCAAAACAGTGAGTAATAGTCCACGAAACGGTCAGAATTCACCAAAACTGTGAGTATTGACGCCGGACATGCAAACACACCATGGGGATCGTCAATCGTGAAAATCGCTCCGGGACCCCAAAATGGGCCAGAATCGTGAGTCCACGAAACGGACCAGAATTAGCCAAAATTGTGAGTGTTGATGACCGACACATAAGCA
>NW_025228318.1:25667-27246 GCF_018294505.1 Triticum aestivum | reverse complement strand
GGTTCAACAACTATGCAAATCGCTTTGGGCCCCCAAAACGGTAAGTAATAGTCCACAAAACGTGTCAGAATTGGCAAAACTGTGAGTGTTGACGACACACGCGTAAACGCACCCCGGGGATTGTCAATCATGGAAATCGCTCTAGGACCCCAAAACGGCGAGTAATAGTCCACGAAACGGACCAGAAATGGCAAAAATTGTGAGTGTTGATGACCGACACGTAAACGCACCACGGAGTTCACAAATCGTGGAAATCACTCCGAGACCCCAAAACAGTGAGTAATAGTCCACGAAACGGTCAGAATTCACCAAAACTGTGAGTATTGACGCCGGACATGCAAACACACCATGGGGATCGTCAATCGTGAAAATCGCTCCGGGACCCCAAAACGGGCCAGAATCGTGAGTCCATGAAACGGACAAGAATTAGCCAAAATTGCGAGCGTTGATGACCGACACATAAGCACACCTTGGGGTTCGACATCCATGGAAATCGCTTTGGGACCCCAAAATGGTGAGTAATAGTCCACGAAACGGGCCAGACTCGACAAAAACCGTGAGTATTGAAGAACGACACGTAAATGCACCCCGGGGTTCAACAATAGTCCATGAAACGGGCCAGAATCAACAAAAACTGTGATTGTTGATGACCGACATGTAAGCGCACCTTGGGGTTCAACAACCATGGAATTCGCTTTGGAACCCCAAAACCGTGAGTAATAGAGCACGAAACAGGTTAGAATCGACAAAAACCGCGAGTGTTGATAACCGACACGTAAGCGCACCTTGGGGTTCAACAACTATGCAAATCGCTTCGGTACCCCAAAATAGTTAGTAATAGTACACGAAACGGGTTAGGATTGGCCGAAACTATGAGTGTTGACGACGGACATGCAAACGCACCCTGGGATTGTCAATTGTGAAAATCGGTCCGGGACCCCAAAACGGTGAGTAATAGTCCACAAAACGGACAAGAATTGGCCAAAATTGTGAGTGGTTATGAGCGACACATAAACGCAACCCGTGGTTCGTCAATCGTCGAAATCACTTCGGGACCCCAAAATTGAGTAATAGTCCAAGAATCGGGCCTGAATCGGCCCAAACCGCGAGTTTCGGCGACCAACACGTAGGCACACATTGGGGTTCAACAACCATGGAAATCGCTTTGGGACCCCAAAACGGTGAGTAAAAGTCCATGAAACGGGCTAGAATCGGCCAAAACTGCGAGTGTTGATGACCGACTCGTAAGCGCACCTTGGGGTTCAACAACTATGCAAATCGCTTTGGGCCCCCAAAACGGTAAGTAATAGTCCACAAAACGTGTCAGAATTGGCAAAACTGTGAGTGTTGACGACACACGCGTAAACACACCCCGGGGATTGTCAATCATGGAAATCGCTCTAGGACCCCAAAACGGCGAGTAATAGTCCACGAAACGGACCAGAAATGGCAAAAATTGTGAGTGTTGATGACCGACACGTAAACGCACCACGGAGTTCACAAATCGTCGAAATCACTCCGAGACCCCAAAACAGTGAGTAATAGTCCATGAAACGGTCAGAATTCACCAAAACTGTGA
>NW_025228318.1:24252-25657 GCF_018294505.1 Triticum aestivum | reverse complement strand
CGCTTTGGGCCCCCAAAACGGTAAGTAATAGTCCACAAAACGTGTCAGAATTGGCAAAACTGTGAGTGTTGACGACACACGCGTAAACGCACCCCGGGGATTGTCAATCATGGAAATCGCTCTAGGACCCCAAAACGGCGAGTAATAGTCCACGAAAGGGACCAGAAATGGCAAAAATTGTGAGTGTTGATGACCGACACGTAAACGCACCACGGAGTTCACAAATCGTCGAAATCACTCCGAGACCCCAAAACAGTGAGTAATAGTCCACGAAACGGTCAGAATTCACCAAAACTGTGAGTATTGACGCCGGACATGCAAACACACCATGGGGATCGTCAATCGTGAAAATCGCTCCGGGACCCCAAAACGGGCCAGAATCGTGAGTCCACGAAACGGACAAGAATTAGCCAAAATTGTGAGTGTTGATGACCGACACATAAGCACACCTTGGGGTTCGACATCCATGGAAATCGCTTTGGGACCCCAAAATGGTGAGTAATAGTCCACGAAACGGGCCAGACTCAACAAAAACCGTGAGTATTGAAGACCGACACGTAAACGCACCCCGGGGTTCAACAATAGTCCATGAAACGGGCCAGAATCAACAAAAACTGTGATTGTTGATGACCGACATGTAAGCGCACCTTGGGGTTCAACAACCATGGAATTCGCTTTGGAACCCCAAAACCGTGAGTAATAGAGCACGAAACAGGTTAGAATCGACAAAAACGGCGAGTGTTGATAACCGACACGTAAGCGCACCTTGGGGTTCAACAACTATGCAAATCGCTTCGGTACCCCAAAACAGTTAGTAATAGAACACGAAACGGGTTAGGATTGGCCGAAACTATGAGTGTTGACGAAGGACATGCAAACGCACCCTGGGATTGTCAATTGTGAAAATCGGTCCGGGACCCCAAAACGGTGAGTAATAGTCAACAAAACGGACAAGAATTGGCCAAAATTGTGAGTGGTTATGAGCGACACATAAACGCAACCCGTGGTTCGTCAATCGTCGAAATCACTTCGGGACCCCAAAACTGAGTAATAGTCCAAGAAATGGGCCTGAATCGGCCCAAACCGCGAGTTTCGACGACCAACACGTAAGCACACATTGGGGTTCAACAACCATGGAAATCGCTTTGGGACCCCAAAACGGTGAGTAAAGGTCCATGAAACGGGCTAGAATCGGCCAAAACTACGAGTGTTGATGACCGACACGTAAGCGCACCTTGGGGTTCAACAACTATGCAAATCGCTTTGGGCCCCCAAAACGGTAAGTAATAGTCCACAAAACGTGTCAGAATTGGCTAAACAGTGAGTGTTGACGACACACGCGTAAACGCACCCCGGGGATTGTCAACCATGGAAATCGCTCTAGGACCCCAAAACGGCGAGTAAT
>NW_025228318.1:19609-24242 GCF_018294505.1 Triticum aestivum | reverse complement strand
GGACCAGAAATGGCAAAAATTGTGAGTGTTGATGACCGACACGTAAACGCACCACGGAGTTCACAAATCGTCGAAATCACTCCGAGACCCCAAAACAGTGAGTAATAGTCCACGAAACGGTCAGAATTCACCAAAACTGTGAGTATTGACGCCGGACATGCAAACACACCATGGGGATCGTCAATCGTGAAAATCGCTCCGGGACCCCAAAACGGGCCAGAATCGTGAGTCCACGAAACGGACAAGAATTAGCCAAAATTGTGAGTGTTGATGACCGACACATAAGCACACCTTGGGGTTCGACATCCATGGAAATCGCTTTGGGACCCCAAAATGGTGAGTAATAGTCCACGAAACGGGCCAGACTCGACAAAAACCGTGAGTATTGAAGACCGACACGTAAACGCACCCCGGGGTTCAACAATAGTCCATGAAACGGGCCAGAATCAACAAAAACTGTGATTGTTGATGACCGACATGTAAGCGCACCTTGGGGTTCAACAATCATGGAATTCGCTTTGGAACCCCAAAACCGTGAGTAATAGAGCACGAAACAGGTTAGAATCGACAAAAACCGCGAGTGTTGATAACCGACACGTAAGCGCACCTTGGGGTTCAACAACTATGCAAATCGCTTCGGTACCCCAAAATGGTTAGTAATAGTACACGAAATGGGTTAGGATTTTCCGAAACGATGAGTGTTGACGACGGACATGCAAACGCACCCTGGGATTGTCAATTGTGAAAATCGGTCCGGGACCCCAAAACGGTGAGTAATAGTCCACAGAACGGACAAGAATTGGCCAAAATTGTGAGTCGTTTTGAGCGACACATAAACGCAACCCGTGGTTCGTCAATCGTCGAAATCACTTCGGGACCCCAAAACTAAGTAATAGTCCAAGAAACGGGCCTGAATCGGCCCAAACCGCGAGTTTCGACGACCAACACGTAAGCACACATTGGGGTTCAACAACCATGGAAATCGCTTTGGGACCCCAAAACGGTGAGTAAAAGTCCATGAAACGGGCTAGAATCGGCCAAAACTACGAGTGTTGATGACCGACACGTAAGCGCACCTTGGGGTTCAACAACTATGCAAATCGCTTTGGGCCCCCAAAACGGTAAGTCATAGTCCACAAAACGTGTCAGAATTGGCAAAACTGTGAGTGTTGACGACACACGCGTAAACGCACCCCGGGGATTGTCAATCATGGAAATCGCTCTAGGACCCCAAAACGGTGAGTAAAAGTCCACGAAACGGACCAGAAATGGCAAAAATTGTGAGTGTTGATGACCGACACGTAAACGCACCACGGAGTTCACAAATCGTCGAAATCACTCCGAGACCCCAAAACAGTGAGTAATAGTCCACGAAACGGTCAGAGTTCACCAAAACTGTGAGTATTGACGCCGGACATGCAAACACACCATGGGGATCGTCAATCGTGAAAATCGCTCCGGGACCCCAAAACGGGCCAGAATCGTGAGTCCACGAAACGGACCAGAATTAGCCAAAATTGTGAGTGTTGATGACCGACACATAAGCACACCTTGGGGTTCGACATCCATGGAAATCGCTTTGGGACCCCAAAATGGTGAGTAATAGTCCACGAAACGGGCCAGACTCGACAAAAACCGTGAGTATTGAAGACCGACACGTAAACGCACCCCGGGGTTCAACAATAGTCCATGAAACGGGTCAGAATCAACAAAAACTGTGATTGTTGATGACCGACATGTAAGCACACCTTGGGGTTCAACAACCATGGAATTCGCTTTGGAACCCCAAAATCGTGAGTAATAGAGCACGAAACTGGTTAGAATCGACAAAAACCGCGAGTGTTGATAACCGACACGTAAGCGCACCTTGGGGTTCAACAACTATGCAAATCGCTTCGGTACCCCAAAAGGGTTAGTAATAGTACACGAAACGGGTTAGGATTGGCCGAAACTATGAGTGTTGACGATGGACATGCAAACGCACCCTAGGATTGTCAATTGTGAAAATCGGTCCGGGACCCCAAAACGATGAGTAATAGTCCACAGAACGGACAAGAATTGGCCAAAATTGTGAGTCGTTATGAGCGACAGATAAACGCAACCCGTGGTTCGTCAATCGGCCAAAACTGTGAGTGTTGATGACCGACACGTAAGCGCACCTTGGGGTTCAACAACTATGCAAATCGCTTTGGGCCCCCAAAACGGTAAGTAATAGTCCACAAAACGTGTCAGAATTGGCAAAACTATGAGTGTTGACGACACACGCGTAAACGCACCCCGGGGATTGTCAATCATGGAAATCGCTCTAGGACCCCAAAACGGTGAGTAAAAGTCCACGAAACGGACCAGAAATGGCAAAAATTGTGAGTGTTGATGACCGACACGTAAACGCACCACGGAGTTCACAAATCGTCGAAATCACTCCGAGACCCCAAAACAGTGAGTAATAGTCCACGAAACGGTCAGAGTTCACCAAAACTGTGAGTATTGACGCCGGACATGCAAACACACCATGGGGATCGTCAATCGTGAAAATCGCTCCGGGACCCCAAAACGGGCCAGAATCATGAGTCCACGAAACGGACCAGAATTAGCCAAAATTGTGAGTGTTGATGACCGACACATAAGCACACCTTGGGGTTCGACATCCATGGAAATCGCTTTGGGACCCCAAAATGGTGAGTAATAGTCCACGAAACGGGCCAGACTCGACAAAAACCGTGGGTATTGAAGACCGACACGTAAACGCACCCCGGGGTTCAACAATAGTCCATGAAACGGGCCAGAATCAACAAAAACTGTGATTGTTGATGACCGACATGTAAGCGCACCTTGGGGTTCAACAACCATGGAATTCGCTTTGGAACCCCAAAACCGTGAGTAATAGAGCACGAAACAGGTTAGAATCGACAAAAACCGCGAGTGTTGATAACCGACACGTAAGCGCACCTTGGGGTTCAACAACTATGCAAATCGCTTCGGTACCCCAAAAGGGTTAGTAATAGTACACGAAACGGGTTAGGATTGGCCGAAACTATGAGTGTTGACGACGGACATGCAAACGCACCCTAGGATTGTCAATTGTGAAAATCGGTCCGGGACCCCAAAACGATGAGTAATAGTCCACAGAACGGACAAGAATTGGCCAAAATTGTGAGTCGTTATGAGCGACACACAAACGCAACCCGTGGTTCGTCAATCGGCCAAAACTGCGAGTGTTGATGACCGACACGTAAGCGCACCTTGGGGTTCAACAACTATGCAAATCGCTTTGGGCCCCCAAAACGGTAAGTAATAGTCCACAAAACGTGTCAGAATTGGCAAAACTGTGAGTGTTGACGACACACGCGTAAACGCACCCCGGGGATTGTCAACCATGGAAATCGCTCTAGGACCCCAAAACGGTGAGTAATAGTCCACGAAACGGACCAGAAGTGGCAAAAATTGTGAGTGTTGATGACCGACACGTAAACGCACCACGGAGTTCACAAATCGTCGAAATCACTCCGAGACCCCAAAACAGTGAGTAATAGTCCACGAAACGGTCAGAATTCACCAAAACTGTGAGTATTGACGCCGGACATGCAAACACACCATGGGGATCGTCAATCGTGAAAATCGCTCCGGGACCCCAAAACGGGCCAGAATCGTGAGTCCACGAAACGGACCAGAATTAGCCAAAATTGTGAGTGTTGATGACCGACACATAAGCACACCTTGGGGTTCGACATCCATGGAAATCGCTTTGGGACCCCAAAATGGTGAGTAATAGTCCACGAAACGGGCCAGACTCGACAAAAACCGTGAGTATTGAAGACCGACACGTAAACGCACCCCGGGGTTCAACAATAGTCCATGAAACAGGCCAGAATCAACAAAAACTGTGATTGTTGATGACCGACATGTAAGCGCACCTTGGGGTTCAACAACCATGGAATTCGCTTTGGAACCCCAAAACCGTGAGTAATAGAGCACGAAACAGGTTAGAATCGACAAAAACCGCGAGTGTTGATAACCGACACGTAAGCGCACCTTGGGGTTCAACAAACATGCAAATCGCTTCGGTACCCCAAAACGGTTAGTAATAGTACACGAAACGGGTTAGGATTGGACGAAACTATGAGTGTTGACGACGGACATGCAAACGGACCCTAGGATTGTCAATTGTGAAAATCGGTCCGGGACCCCAAAACGGTGCGTAATAGTCCACAGAACGGACAAGAATTGGCCAAAATTGTGAGTCGTTATGAGCGACACATAAACGCAACCCGTGGTTCGTCAATCGTCGAAATCACTTCGGGACCCCAAAACTAAGTAATAGTCACGGAAACGGGCCTGAATCGGCGCAAACCGCGAGTTTCGACGACCAACACGTAAGCACACATTGGGGTTCAACACCCATGGAAATCGCTTTGGGACCCCAAAACGGTGAGTAAAAGTCCATGAAACGGGCTAGAATCGGCCAAAAGTGCGAGTGTTGATGACCGACACGTAAGCGCACCTTGGGGTTCAACAACTATGCAAATCGCTTTGGGCCCCCAAAACGGTAAGTAATAGTCCACAAAACGTGTCAGAATTGGCAAAACTGTGAGTGTTGACGACACACGCGTAAACGCACCCCGGGGATTGTCAA
>NW_025228318.1:9480-19599 GCF_018294505.1 Triticum aestivum | reverse complement strand
TGGCAAAAATTGTGAGTGTTGATGACCGACACGTAAACGCACCACGGAGTTCACAAATCGTCGAAATCACTCCGAGACCCCAAAACAGTGAGTAATAGTCCACGAAACGGTCAGAATTCACCAAAACTGTGAGTATTGACGCCGGACATGCAAACACACCATGGGGATCGTCAATCGTGAAAATCGCTCCGGGACCCCAAAACGGGCCAGAATCGTGAGTCCACGAAACGGACCAGAATTAGCCAAAATTGTGAGTGTTGATGACCGACACATAAGCACACCTTGGGGTTCGACATCCATGGAAATCGCTTTGGGACCCCAAAATGGTGAGTAATAGTCCACGAAACGGGCCAGACTCGACAAAAACCGTGAGTATTGAAGACCGACACGTAAACGCACCCCGGGGTTCAACAATAGTCCATGAAACAGGCCAGAATCAACAAAAACAGTGATTGTTGATGACCGACATGTAAGCGCACCTTGGGGTTCAACAACCATGGAATTCGCTTTGGAACCCCAAAACCGTGAGTAATAGAGCACGAAACAGGTTAGAATCGACAAAAACGGCGAGTGTTGATAACCGACACGTAAGCGCACCTTGGGGTTCAACAAACATGCAAATCGCTTCGGTACCCCAAAACGGTTAGTAATAGTACACGAAACGGGTTAGGATTGGACGAAACTATGAGTGTTGACGACGGACATGCAAACGCACCCTAGGATTGTCAATTGTGAAAATCGGTCCGGGACCCCAAAACGGTGAGTAATAGTCCACAGAACGGACAAGAATTGGCCAAAATTGTGAGTCGTTATGAGCGACACATAAACGCAACCCGTGGTTCGTCAATCGTCGAAATCACTTCGGGACCCCAAAACTAAGTAATAGTCACGGAAACAGGCCTGAATCGGCCCAAACCGCGAGTTTCGACGACCAACACGTAAGCACACATTGGGGTTCAACAACCATGGAAATCGCTTTGGGACCCCAAAACGGTGAGTAAAAGTCCATGAAACGGGCTAGAATCGGCCAAAACTACGAGTGTTGATGACCGACACGTAAGCGCACCTTGGGGTTCAACAACTATGCAAATCGCTTTGGGCCCCCAAAACGGTAAGTAATAGTCCACAAAACGTGTCAGAATTGGCAAAACTGTGAGTGTTGACGACACACGCGTAAACGCACCCCGGGGATTGTCAACCATGGAAATCGCTCTAGGACCCCAAAACGGTGAGTAATAGTCCACGAAACGGACCAGAAATGGCAAAAATTGTGAGTGTTGATGACCGACACGTAAACGCACCACGGAGTTCACAAATCGTCGAAATCACTCCGAGACCCCAAAACAGTGAGTAATAGTCCACGAAACGGTCAGAATTCACCAAAACTGTGAGTATTGACGCCGGACATGCAAACACACCATGGGGATCGTCAATCGTGAAAATCGCTCCGGGACCCCAAAACGGGCCAGAATCGTGAGTCCACGAAACGGACCAGAATTAGCCAAAATTGTGAGTGTTGATGACCGACACATAAGCACACCTTGGGGTTCGACATCCATGGAAATCGCTTTGGGACCCCAAAATGGTGAGTAATAGTCCACGAAACGGGCCAGACTCGTCAAAAACCATGAGTATTGAAGACCGACACGTAAACGCACCCCGGGGTTCAACAATAGTCCATGAAACAGGCCAGAATCAACAAAAACTGTGATTGTTGATGACCGACATGTAAGCGCACCTTGGGGTTCAACAACCATGGAATTCGCTTTGGAACCCCAAAACCGTGAGTAATAGAGCACGAAACAGGTTAGAATCGACAAAAACGGCGAGTGTTGATAACCGACACGTAAGCGCACCTTGGGGTTCAACAAACATGCAAATCGCTTCGGTACCCCAAAACGGTTAGTAATAGTACACGAAACGGGTTAGGATTGGACGAAACTATGAGTGTTGACGACGGACATGCAAACGCACCCTAGGATTGTCAATTGTGAAAATCGGTCCGGGACCCCAAAACGGTGAGTAATAGTCCACAGAACGGACAAGAATTGGCCAAAATTGTGAGTCGTTATCAGCGACACATAAACGCAACCCGTGGTTCGTCAATCGTCGAAATCACTTCGGGACCCCAAAACTAAGTAATAGTCACGGAAACAGGCCTGAATCGGCCCAAACCGCGAGTTTCGACGACCAACACGTAAGCACACATTGGGGTTCAACAACCATGGAAATTGCTTTGGGACCCCAAAACGGTGAGTAAAAGTCCATGAAACGGGCTAGAATCGGCCAAAACTGCGAGTGTTGATGACTGACACGTAAGCGCACCTTGGGGTTCAACAACTATGCAAATCGCTTTGGTCCCCCAAAACGGTAAGTAATAGTCCACAAAACGTGTCAGAATTGGCAAAACTATGAGTGTTGACGACACACGCGTAAACGCACCCCGGGGATTGTCAACCATGGAAATCGCTCTAGGACCCCAAAACGGTGAGTAATAGTCCATGAAACGGACCAGAAATGGCAAAAATTGTGAGTGTTGATGACCGACACGTAAACGCACCACGGAGTTCACAAATCGTCGAAATCACTCCGAGACCCCAAAACAGTGAGTAATAGTCCACGAAACGGTCAGAATTCACCAAAACTGTGAGTATTGACGCCGGACATGCAAACACACCATGGGGATCGTCAATCGTGAAAATCGCTCCGGGACCCCAAAACGGGCCAGAATCGTGAGTCCACGAAACGGACCAGAATTAGCCAAAATTGTGAGTGTTGATGACCGACACATAAGCACACCTTGGGGTTCGACATCCATGGAAATCGCTTTGGGACCCCAAAATGGTGAGTAATAGTCCACGAAACGGGCGAGACTCGACAAAAACCGTGAGTATTGAAGACCGACACGTAAACGCACCCCGGGGTTCAACAATAGTCCATGAAACGGGCCAGAATCAACAAAAACTGTGATTGTTGATGACCTACATGTAAGCGCACCTTGGGGTTCAACAACCATGGAATTCGCTTTGGAACCCCAAAACCGTGAGTAATAGAGCACGAAACAGGTTAGAATCGACAAAAACGGCGAGTGTTGATAACCGACACGTAAGCGCACCTTGGGGTTCAACAACTATGCAAATCGCTTCGGTACCCCAAAACAGTTAGTAATAGAACACGAAACGGGTTAGGATTGGCCGAAACTATGAGTTTTAACGACGGACATGCAAACGCACCCTGGGATTGTCAATTGTGAAAATCGGTCCGGGACCCCAAAACGGTGAGTAATAGTCCACAGAACGGACAAGAATTGGCCAAAATTGTGAGTCGTTATGAGCGACACATAAACGCAACCCGTGGTTCGTCAATCGTCGAAATCACTTCGGGACCCCAAAACTAAGTAATAGTCACGGAAACGGGCCTGAATCGGCGCAAACCGCGAGTTTCGACGACCAACACGTAAGCACACATTGGGGTTCAACACCCATGGAAATCGCTTTGGGACCCCAAAACGGTGAGTAAAAGTCCATGAAACGGGCTAGAATCGGCCAAAAGTGCGAGTGTTGATGACCGACACGTAAGCGCACCTTGGGGTTCAACAACTATGCAAATCGCTTTGGGCCCCCAAAACGGTAAGTAATAGTCCACAAAACGTGTCAGAATTGGCAAAACTGTGAGTGTTGACGACACACGCGTAAACGCACCCCGGGGATTGTCAATCATGGAAATCGTTCTAGGACCCCAAAACGGTGAGTAATAGTCCACGAAACGGACCAGAAATGGCAAAAATTGTGAGTGTTGATGACCGACACGTAAACGCACCACGGAGTTCACAAATCGTCGAAATCACTCCGAGACCCCAAAACAGTGAGTAATAGTCCATGAAACGGTCAGAATTCACCAAAACTGTGAGTATTGACGCCGGACATGCAAACACACCATGGGGATCGTCAATCGTGAAAATCGCTCTGGGACCCCAAAACGGGCCAGAATCGTGAGTCCACGAAACGGACCAGAATTAGCCAAAATTGTGAGTGTTGATGACCGACACATAAGCACACCTTGGGGTTCGACATCCATGGAAATCGCTTTGGGACCCCAAAATGGTGAGTAATAGTCCACGAAACGGGCCAGACTCGACAAAAACCGTGAGTATTGAAGACCGACACGTAAACGCACCCCGGGATTCGACAATAGTCCATGAAACAGGCCAGAATCAACAAAAACTGTGATTGTTGATGACCGACATGTAAGCGCACCTTGGGGTTCAACAACCATGGAATTCGCTTTGGAACCCCAAAACCGTGAGTAATAGAGCACGAAACAGGTTAGAATCGACAAAAACGACGAGTGTTGATAACCGACACGTAAGCGCAACAACTATGCAAATCGCTTTGGTACCCCAAAACGGTTAGTAATAGTACACGAAACGGGTTAGGATTGGCCGAAACTATGAGTGTTGACGACGGACATGCAAACGCACCCTGGGATTGTCAATTGTGAAAATCGGTCTGGGACCCCAAAACGGTGAGTAATAGTCCACAAAACGGACAAGAATTGGCCAAAATTGTGAGTGGTTATGAGCGACACATAAACGCAACCCGTGGTTCGTCAATCGTCGAAATCACTTCGGGACCCCAAATCTGAGTAATAGTCCAAGAAACGGGCCTGAATCGGCCCAAACCGCGAGTTTCGACGACCAACACGTAAGCACACATTAGGGTTCAACAACCATGGAAATCGCTTTGAGACCCCAAAACAGTGAGTAAAAGTCCCTGAAACGGGCTAGAATCGGCCAAAACTGCGAGTGTTGATGACCGACACGTAAGCGCACCTTGGGGTTCAACAACTATGCGTATCGCTTTGGGCCCCCAAAACGGTAAGTAATAGTCCACAAAACGTGTCAGAATTGGCAAAACTGTGAGTGTTGATGACCGACATGTAAGCGCACCTTGGGGTTCAACAATCATGGAATTCGCTTTGGGACCCCAAAACCGTGAGTAATAGTGCATGAAACAGGTTAGAATCGACAAAAACCGCGACTGTTGATAACCGACACGTAAGCCCACCTTGGGGTTCAACAACTATGCAAATCGCTTCGGTACCCCAAAACGGTTAGTAATAGTACACGAAACGGGTTAGGATTGGCCGAAACTATGAGTGTTGACGACGGACATGCAAACGCACCCTGGGATTGTCTATTGTGAAAATCGGTCCGGGACCCCAAAACGGTGAGTAATAGACCACAGAACGGACAAGAATTGGCCAAAATTGTGAGTGGTTATGAGCGACACGTAAACGCAACCCATGGTTCGTCAATCATCGAAATCACTTCGGGACCCGAAAACTGAGTAATAGTCCAAGAAACGGGCCTGAATCGGCCCAAACCGCGAGTTTCGACGACCAACACGTAAGCACACATTGGGGTTCAACAACTATGCATATCGCTTTGGGCCCCCCAAACGGTAAGTAATAGTCCACAAAACGTGTCAGAATTGGCAAAACTGTGAGTGTTGACGACACACGCGTAAACGCACCCCGGGGATTGACAGTCATGGAAATCGCTCTAGGACCCCAAAAACAGCGAGTAATAGTCCACGAAATGGACCAGAAATGGCAAAAATTGTGAGTGTTGATGACCGACACGTAAACGCACCTCGGAGTTCACAAATCGTGGAAATCACTCCGAGAGCCCAAAACAGTGAGTAATAGTCCACGAAACGGTCAGAATTCACCAAAACTGTGAGTATTGACGCCGGACATGCAAACACACCATGGGGATCGTCAATCGTGAAAATCGCTCCGGGACCCCAAAACGGGCCAGAATCGTGAGTAATAGTCCACGAAACGGACCAGAATTAGCCAAAATTGTGAGTGTTGATGACCGACACATAAGCACACCTTGGGGTTCGACATCCATGGAAATCCCTTTGGGACCCCAAAATGGTGAGTAATAGTCCACGAAACGGGCCAGACTCGACAAAAACCGTGAGTATTGAAGACCGACACGTAAACGCACCCCGGGGTTCAACAATAGTCCATGAAACGGGCCAGAATCAACAAAAACTATGATTGTTGATGACCGACATGTAAGCGCACCTTGGGGTTCAACAACCATGGAATTCGCTTTGGAACCCCAAAACCGTCAGTAATAGAGCACGAAACAGGTTAGAATCGACAAAAACCGCGAGTGTTGATAGCCGACAAGTAAGCGCACCTTGGGGTTCAACAACTATGCAAATCACTTCGGTACCCCAAAACGGTTAGTAATAGTACACAAAACGGGTTAGGATTGGCCGAAACAATGAGTGTTGACGACGGACATGCAAACGCACCCTGGGATTGTCAATTGTGAAAATCGGTCCGGGACCCCAAAACGGTGAGTAATAGTCCACAAAACGGACAAGAATTGGCCAAAATTGTGGGTGGTTATCAGCGACACATAAACGCAACCCATGGTTCGTCAATCGTTGAAATCACTTCGGGACCCCAAACTGAGTAATTGTCCAAGAAACGGGCCTGAATCGGCCCAAACCGCGAGTTTCGACGACCAACACGTAAGCACACATTGGGGTTCAACAACCATGGAAATCGCTTTGGGACCCCAAAACAGTGAGTAAAAGTCCCTGAAACGGGCTAGAATCGGCCAAAACTGCGAGTGTTGATGACCAACACGTAAGTGCACCTTGGGGTTCAACAACTATGCATATCGCTTTGGGCCCCCAAAACGGTAAGTAGTAGTCCACAAAACGTGTCAGAATTGGCAAAACTATGAGTGTTGACGACACACGCGTAAACGCACCCCGGGGATTGATAGTCATGGAAATCGCTCTAGGACCCCAAAATGGCGAGTAATCGTCCACGAAACGGACCAGAATTGGCAAAAATTGTGAGTGTTGATGACCGACACGTAAACGCACCTCGGAGTTCACAAATCGATGAAATCACTCCAAGACCCCAAAACAGTGAGTAATAGTCCACGAAACGGCCAGTCACCAAAACTGTGAGTATTGACGCCGGACATGCAAACACACCATGGGGATCCTCAATCGTGAAAGTCGCTCCGGGACCCCAAAACGGGCCAGAATCGAGTAATAGTCCACGAAATGGACCAGAATTAGCCAAAATTGTGAGTGTTGATGACCGACACATAAGCACACCTTGGGGTTCAACAACCATGGAAATTGCTTTGGGACCCCAAAATGGTGAGTAATAGTCCACGAAACGGGTCAGACTTGACAAAAACCGTGAGCATTGATGACCGACACGTAAACGCAACCCGAGGTTCAACAATAGTCCATGAAACGGTCCAGAATCGACAAAAATTGTGATTGTTGATGATCGACATGTAAGTGCACATTGGTGTTCAACAACCATGGAATTCGGTTTGGGACCCCAAAACCGTGAGTAATAGTGCACGAAACAGGTTAGAATCGACAAAAACCGCGAGTGTTGATAACCGACACGTAAGCGCACCTTGGGGTTCAACAACTATGCAAATCTCTTTGGGCCCCCAAAACGGTAAGTAATAGTCCACAAAACGTGTCAGAATTGGCAAAACTGTGAGTGTGGACGACATACATGTAAACGCACCCCGGGGATTGTTAATCATGGAAATCGCTCTAGGACCCCAAAACGGCGAGTAATAGTCCACGAAATGGACCAGAATTGGCAAGAATTGTGAGTGTTGATGACTGACACGTAAACGCACCTCGGGGATTGACAGTCATGGAAATCGCTCTACGACCCCAAAAACGGCGAGTAATAGTCCACGAAACGGACCAGAAATGGCAAAAATTGTGAGTGTTGTTGACCAACACGTAAACGCACCTCGGAGTTCACAAATCGTGGAAATCACTCCGAGACCCCAAAACAGTGAGTAATAGTCCACGAAACGGTCAGAATTCACCAAAACTGTGAGTATTGACGCCGGACATGCAAACACACCATGGGGATCGTCAATCGTAAAAATCGCTCCGGGACCCCAAAACGGGCCAGAATCGTGAGTAATAGTCCATGAAACGGACTAGAATTAGCCAAAATTGTGAGTGTTGATGACCGACACATAAGCACACCTTGGGGTTCGACATCCATGGAAATCGCTTTGGGACCCCAAAATGGTGAGTAATAGTCCACGAAACGGGCCAGACTCGACAAAAACCGTGAGTATTGAAGACCGACACGTAAACGCACCCCGGGGTTCAACAATAGTCCATGAAACGGGCCAGAATAAACAAAAACTATGATTGTTGATGACCAACATGTAAGCGCACCTTGGGGTTCAACATCCATGGAATTCGCTTTGGAACCCCAAAACCATGAGTAATAGAGCATGAAACAGGTTAGAATCGACAAAAACCGCGAGTATTGATAACCGACAAGTAAGCGCACCTTGGGGTTCAACAACTATGCAAATCGCTTCGGTACCCCAAAACGGTTAGTAATAGTACACGAAACGGGTTAGGATTGGTCGAAACTATGAGTGTTGACGACGGACATGCAAACGCACCCTAGGATTGTCAATTGTGAAAATCGGTCCGGGACCCCAAAACGGTGAGTAATAGTCCACAGAACGGACAAGAATTGGCCAAAATTGTGAGTGGTTATCAGCGACACATAAACGCAACCCGTGGTTCGTCAATCGTTGAAATCACTTCGGGACCCCAAAACTGAGCAATAGTCCAAGAAATGGGCCTGAATCGGCCCAAACCGCGAGTTTTGACGACCAACACGTAAGCACACATTGGGGTTCAACAACCATGGAAATCGCTTTGGGCCCCAAAACAGTGAGTAAAAGTCCCTGAAACGGGCTAGAATCGGCCAAAACTACGAGTGTTGATGACCGACACGTAAGCGCACCTTGGGGTTCAACAACTATGCAAATCGCTTTGGGCCCCCAAAACGGTAAGTAATAGTCCACAAAACGTGTCAGAATTGGCTAAACAGTGAGTGTTGACGACACACGCGTAAACGCACCCCGGGGATTGTCAACCATGGAAATCGCTCTAGGACCCCAAAACGGCGAGTAATCGTCCACGAAACGGACCAGAATTGGCAAAAATTGTGAGTGTTGATGACCGACACGTAAACGCACCTCGGAGTTCACAAATCGATGAAATCACTCCAAGACCCCAAAACAGTGAGTAATAGTCCACGAAACGGCCAGAATTCACCAAAACTGTGAGTATTGACGCCGGACATGCAAACACACCATGGGGATCCTCAATCGTGAAAATCGCTCCGGGACCCCAAAACGGGCCAGAATCGTGAGTAATAGTCCACGAAATGGACCAGAATTAGCCAAAGTTGTGAGTGTTGATGACCGACACATAAGCACACCTTGGGGTTCAACAACCATGGAAATTGCTTTGGGACCCCAAAATGGTGAGTAATAGTCCACGAAACGGGTCAGACTTGACAAAAACCGTGAGTATTGATGACCGACACGTAAACGCAACCCGGGGTTCAACAATAGTCCATGAAACGGGCCAGAATCGACAAAAATTGTGATTGTTGATGACCGAGATGTAAGCGCACCTTGGTGTTCAACAACCATGGAATTCGGTTTGGGACCCCAAAACCTTGAGTAATAGTGCACGAAACAGGTTAGAATCGACAAAAACCGCGAGTGTTGATAACCGACACGTAAGCGCACCTTGGGGTTCCACAACTATGCAAATCTCTTTGGGCCCCCAAAACGTTAAGTAATAGTCCACAAAACGTGTCAGAATTGGCAAAACTGTGAGTGTGGACGACAGACGTGTAAACGCACCCCGGGGATTGTTAATCATGGAAATCGCTCTAGGACCCCAAAACGACGAGTAATAGTCCACGAAACGGACCAGAATTGGCAAGAATTGTGAGTGTTCATGACCGACACGTAAATGCACCTCGGAGTTCACAAATCGTGGAAATCACTCCGAGACCCCAAAACAGTGAGTAATAGTCCACGAAATGGTCAGAATTCTCCAAACCTGTGAGTATTGATGCCGGACATGCGAACACACCATGGGGATCATCAATCGTGAAAATCAATCCGGGACCCCAAAACGGGCCAGAATCGTGAGTAATAGTCCACGAAACGAACCAGAATTAGCCAAAATTGTGAGTTTTGATGACCGA
>NW_025228318.1:7949-9470 GCF_018294505.1 Triticum aestivum | reverse complement strand
TGAGTATTGACGCCGGACATGCAAACACACCATGGGGATCCTCAATCGTGAAAATCGCTCCGGGACCCCAAAACGGGCCAGAATCGTGAGTAATAGTCCACGAAATGGACCAGAATTAGCCAAAGTTGTGAGTGTTGATGACCGACACATAAGCACACCTTGGGGTTCAACAACCATGGAAATTGCTTTGGGACCCCAAAATGGTGAGTAATAGTCCACGAAACGGGTCAGACTTGACAAAAACCGTGAGTATTGATGACCGACACGTAAACGCAACCCGGGGTTCAACAATAGTCCATGAAACGGGCCAGAATCGACAAAAATTGTGATTGTTGATGACCGAGATGTAAGCGCACCTTGGTGTTCAACAACCATGGAATTCGGTTTGGGACCCCAAAACCTTGAGTAATAGTGCACGAAACAGGTTAGAATCGACAAAAACCGCGAGTGTTGATAACCGACACGTAAGGGCACCTTGGGGTTCCACAACTATGCAAATCTCTTTGGGCCCCCAAAACGTTAAGTAATAGTCCACAAAACGTGTCAGAATTGGCAAAACTGTGAGTGTGGACGACAGACGTGTAAACGCACCCCGGGGATTGTTAATCATGGAAATCGCTCTAGGACCCCAAAACGACGAGTAATAGTCCACGAAACGGACCAGAATTGGCAAGAATTGTGAGTGTTCATGACCGACACGTAAATGCACCTCGGAGTTCACAAATCGTGGAAATCACTCCGAGACCCCAAAACAGTGAGTAATAGTCCACGAAATGGTCAGAATTCTCCAAACCTGTGAGTATTGATGCCGGACATGCGAACACACCATGGGGATCATCAATCGTGAAAATCAATCCGGGACCCCAAAACGGGCCAGAATCGTGAGTAATAGTCCACGAAACGAACCAGAATTAGCCAAAATTGTGAGTTTTGATGACCGACACATAAGCACACCTTGGGGTTCGACAACCATGGAAATCGCTTTGGGCCCCAAAATGGTGAGTAATAGTCCACGAAACGGGTCAGACTCGACAAAAACCGTGAGTATTGATGACCGACACGTAAACGCACCCCTGGGTTCAACAATAGTCCATGAAACGGGCCAGAATCGACAAAAACTGTGATTGTTGATGACCGACATGTAAGCGCACCTTGGGGTTCAACAACCATGGAATTCGCTTTGGGACCCAAAAACCGTGAGTAATAGTGCACGAAACAGGTTAGAATCGACAAAAACCGCGACTGTTGATAACCGACACGTAAGCGCACCTTGGGGTTCAAGAACTATGCAAATCGCTTCGGTACCCCAAAACGGTTAGTTATAGTAAACGAAACGGTTTAGGATTGGCCGAAACTATGAGTGTTGACGACGGACATGCAAACGCACCCTGGGATTGTCAATTGTGAAAATCGGTCCGGGACCCCAAAACGGTGAGTAATAGTCCACAGAACGGACAAGAATTGGCCAAAATTGTGAGTGGTTATGAGCAACACATAAACGCAACCCATGGTTCGTCAATC
>NW_025228318.1:0-3841 GCF_018294505.1 Triticum aestivum | reverse complement strand
ACATAAGCACACCTTGGGGTTCGACAACCATGGAAATCGCTTTGGGCCCCAAAATGGTGAGTAATAGTCCACGAAACGGGTCAGACTCGACAAAAACCGTGAGTATTGATGACCGACACGTAAACGCACCCCTGGGTTCAACAATAGTCCATGAAACGGGCCAGAATCGACAAAAACTGTGATTGTTGATGACCGACATGTAAGCGCACCTTGGGGTTCAACAACCATGGAATTCGCTTTGGGACCCAAAAACCGTGAGTAATAGTGCACGAAACAGGTTAGAATCGACAAAAACCGCGACTGTTGATAACCGACACGTAAGCGCACCTTGGGGTTCAAGAACTATGCAAATCGCTTCGGTACCCCAAAACGGTTAGTTATAGTAAACGAAACGGTTTAGGATTGGCCGAAACTATGAGTGTTGACGACGGACATGCAAACGCACCCTGGGATTGTCAATTGTGAAAATCGGTCCGGGACCCCAAAACGGTGAGTAATAGTCCACAGAACGGACAAGAATTGGCCAAAATTGTGAGTGGTTATGAGCAACACATAAACGCAACCCATGGTTCGTCAATCATCGAAATCACTTCGGGACCCGAAAACTGAGTAGTAGTCCAACAAACGGGCCTGAATCGGCCCAAACCGCGAGTTTCGACGACCAACACGTAAGCACACATTGGGGTTCAACAACCATGGAAATCGCTTTGGGACCCCAAAACGGTGAGTAAAAGTCCATGAAACGGGCTAGAATCGGCCAAAACTGCGAGTGTTGATGACCGACACGTAAGCGCACCTTGGGGTTCAACAACTATGCATATCGCTTTGGGCCCCCAAAACGGTAAGTAATAGTCCACAAAACGTGTCAAAATTGGCAAAACTGTGAGTGTTGACGACAGACGCTAAACGCACCCCGGGGATTGTCAATCATGGAAATCGCTCTAGGACCCCAAAACGGCGAGTAATAGTCCACGAAACGGACCAGAAATGGCAAAAATTGTGAGTGTTGATGACCGACACGTAAATGCACCTCCGAGTTCACAAATCGTGGAAATCACTCCGAGACCCCATTACAGTGAGTAATAGTCCACGAAACGGTCAGAATTCACCAAAACTATGAGTATTGACGCCGGACATGCAAACACGCGATGGGGATTGTCAATCGAGAAAATCGCTCCGGGACCCCAAAACGGGCCAGAATCGTGAGTAATAGTCCACGAAACGGACCAGAATTAGCAAAAATTGTGAGTGTTGATGACCGACACATAAGCACACCTTGGGGTTCGACATCCATGGAAATCGCTTTGGGACCCAAAAATGGTGAGTAATAGTCCACGAAACAGGTCAGACTCGACAAAAACCGTGAGTATTGATGACCGACACGTAAACGCACCCCGGGGTTCAACAATAGTCCATGAAACGGGCCAGAATCAACAAAAACTGTGATTGTTGATGACCGACATGTAAGCGCACCTTGGGGTTCAACAACCATGGAATTCGCTTTGGGACCCCAAAACCGTGAGTAATAGAGCACGAAACAGGTTAGAATCGACAAAAACCGCGAGTGTTGATAACCGACACGTAAGCACACCTTGGGGTTCAACAACTATGCAAATTGCTTCGGTACCCCAAAACGGTTAGTAATAGTACAGGAAATGGGTTAGGATTGGTTGAAACTATGAGTGTTGACGACGGACATGCAAACGCAACCTGGGATTGTCAATTGTGAAAATCGGTCCGGGACCCCAAAACGGTGAGTAATAGTCCACAGAACGGACAACAATTGGCCAAAATTGTGAGTGGTTATGAGCGACACATAAACGCAACCCGTGGTTCGTCAATCGTCGAAATCACTTCGGGACCCCAAAACTGAGTAATAGTCCAAGAAACGGGCCTGAATCGGCCCAAACCGTGAGTTTCGACGACCAACACGTAAGCACACATTGGGTTTCAACAACCATGGAAATCGTTTTGGGACCCCAAAACGGTGAGTAAAAGTCCCTGAAACGGGCTAGAATCGGCCAAAACTGCGAGTGTTGATGACCGACATGTAAGCGCAACTTGGGGTTCAACAACTATGCAAATCGCTTTGGGCCCCCAAAACGGTAAGTAATAGTCCGCAAAACGTGTCAGAATTGGCAAAACTGTGAGTGTTGACGACAGACGCGTAAACGCACCCCGGGGATTGTCAATCATGGAAATCGCTCTAGGACCCCAAAACGGCAAGTAATAGTCCATGAAACAGACCAGAAATGGCAAAAATTGTGAGTGTTGATGACCGACACGTAAAGGCACCTCGGAGTTCACAAATCGTGGAAATCACTCCGAGACCCCATTAGAGTGAGTAATAGTCCACGAAACGGTCAAAATTCACCAAAACTATGAGTATTGACGCCGGACATGCAAACACACCATGGGGATTGTCAATCGAGAAAATCGCTCCGGGACCCCAAAACGGGCCAGAATCGTGAGTAATAGTCCACGAAACGGACCAGAATTAGCCAAAATTGTGAGTGTTGATGACCGACACATAAGCACACCTTGGGGTTCGACATCCATGGAAATCGCTTTGGGACCCCAAAATGGTGAGTAATAGTCCACGAAACGGGCCAGACTCGACAAAAACCGTGAGTATTGATGACCGACACGTAAACGAACCCCGGGGTTCAACAATAGTCCATGAAACGGGCTAGAATCGACAAAAACTGTGATTGTTGATGACCGACATGTAAGCGCACCTTGGGGTTCAACAACCATGGAAATCGCTTTGGGCCCCCAAAACGGTAAGTAATAGTCCACGAAACGTGTCAGAATTGGCAAAACTGTGAGTGTTGACGACAGACGCGTAAACGCACCCCGGGGATTGTCAATCATGGAAATCGCTCTAGGACCCCAAAACGGCGAGTAATAGTCCACCAAACGGACCAGAAATGGCAAAAATTGTGAGTGTTGATGACCGACACGTAAAGGCACCTCGGAGTTCACAAATCATGGAAATCACTCCGAGACCCCATTACAGTGAGTAATAGTCCACGAAACGGTCAGAATTCACCAAAACTATGAGTATTGACGCTGGACATGCAAACACACGATGGGATTGTCAATCGAGAAAATCGCTCCGGGACCCCAAACGGGCCAGAATCGTGAGTAATAGTCAACGAAACGGACCAGAATTAGCCAAAATTGTGAGTGTTGATGACCGACACATAAGCACACCTTGGGGTTCGACATCCATGGAAATCGCTTTGGGACCCCAAAATGGTGAGTAATAGTCCACGAAACGGGTCAGACTCGACAAAAACCGTGAGTATTGATGACCGACACGTAAACGCACCCCGGGGTTCAACAATAGTCCATGAAACGGGCCAGAATCAACAAAAATTGTGATTGTTGATGACCGACATGTAAGCGCACCTTGGGGTTCAACAACCATGGAATTCGCTTTGGGACCCCAAAACCGTGAGTAATAGAGCACGAAACAGGTTAGAATCGACAAAAACCGCGAGTGTTGATAACCGACACGTAAGCGCACCTTGGGGTTCAACAACTATGCAAATCGCTTCGGTACCCCAAAACGGTTAGTAATAGTACACGAAACGGGTTAGGATTGGTTGAAACTATGAGTGTTGACGACGGACATGCAAACGCACCCTGGGATTGTCAATTGTGAAAATCGGTCCGGGACCCCAAAACGGTGAGTAATAGTCCACAGAACGGACAAGAATTGGCCAAAATTGTGAGTGGTTATGAGCGACACATAAACGCAACCCGTGGTTCGTCAATCGTCGAAATCACTTCGGGACCCCAAAACTGAGTAATAGTCCAAGAAACGGGCCTGAAT
>NW_025228317.1:75256-76140 GCF_018294505.1 Triticum aestivum | reverse complement strand
GATGCACTTCGTGTACAAACTGGACAATCTCTTTCGATGTATCAGGGTTTCGGACGAAAACTCATCTGTTACACCGGCAATTCAAAATTTTAATAACTTATTACAACTCTGGACGTTTTTTTGCATTCAGCATGCACCATTCAAAGCCACGTCATCAACTTTCAACCCTTTGTGACATAATTTGCTATTTTAATGCATTTACTGATTTGTATTGAGCTAAATGGCCCTGCAATTGAAAAGCTCTACAAATGAACTCTGAAAAGGTTCAAACTTGGCATGGTATCATCATTTTACCCGCATAGCATGTGCAAAAAAGTAAAGAGGGTCATGGCAAAAACTGGATGCACTTCGTGTACAAACTGGACAATCTCTTTCGAAGTATCAGGGTTTCAGACGAAAACTCATCTGTTAGACCGACAATTCAAAATTTTAATAACTTATTACAACTCCGGGCGTTTTTTCATTCAGCATGCACCATTCAAAGCCACGTCATCAACTTTCAACCGTTTGCGCCATAATTTGTTGTTTTTCATGCATTTACTGATTTGTTTTTAGCTAAATGGCTCTGAAATTGAAAAGCTCTACAAATGAACTCTGAAAAGGTTGAAACTTGGCATGGTATCATTATTTCAACCGCATAGCATGTGCAAAAAAGTAGAGAGGGTCATGGCAAAAACTGGATGCACTTCGCATACAAACTTGACAATCTCTTTTGAAGTATCAGGGTTTCGGACGAAAACTCTGTTACACCGGCAATTCAAAATTTTAATTAGTTATTACAATTCTGGACGTTTTATGCATTTACCATGCACCATTCAAAGCCACGTCATCAACTTTCAACCCTTTGTGACATAATCTGCTATTTTTAATGCATTTACTGATTT
>NW_025228317.1:73393-74002 GCF_018294505.1 Triticum aestivum | reverse complement strand
ACCCGCATAGCATGTGCAAAAAAGTAAAGAGGGTCATGGCAAAAACTGGATGCACTTCATGTACAAACTGGACAATCTCTTTCGAAGTATCAGGGTTTCGGACGAAAACTCATCTGTTACACCGGCAATTCAAAATTTTAATAACTTATTACAACTCTAGACGTTTTTTGCATTCAGCATGCACCATTCAAAGCCACGTCATCACCTTTCAACACTTTGTGACATAATTTGCTATTTTTAATGCATTTACTGATTTGTTTTGAGCTAAATGGCCCTGCAATTGAAAAGCTCTACAAATGAACTCTGAAAACGCTGAAACTTGGCATGGTATCATCATTTCACCCGCATAGCATGTGCAAAAAAGTAGATAGGGTCATGGCAAAAACTGGATGCACTTCGTGTATAAACTTGACAATTTCTTTCGAAGTATCAGGGTTTCGGACGGAAACTCATCTGTTAGACCGACAATTCAAAATTTTAATAACTTATTACAACTCCGGGCGTTTTTTGCATTCAGCATGCACCATTCAAAGCCACGTCATCAACTTTCAACCGTTTGCGCCATAATTTGTTGTTTTTCATGCATTTACTGATTTGTTTTTAGCTAAA
>NW_025228317.1:72031-73307 GCF_018294505.1 Triticum aestivum | reverse complement strand
ACTCTGAAAAGGTTGAAACTTGGCATGGTATCATTATTTCAACCGCATAGCATGTGCAAAAAAGTAGAGAGGGTCATGCCAAAAACTGGATGCACTTCGCATACAAACTTGACAATCTCTTTTGAAGTATCAGGGTTTCGGACGAAAACTCTGTTACACCGGCAATTCAAAATTTTAATAACTTATTACAACTCTGGACGTTTTTTGCATTCAGCATGCACCATTCAAAGCCACGTCATCCACTTTCAACCCTTTGTGACATAATTTGCTATTTTAATGCATTTACTGATTTGTATTGAGCTAAATGGCCCTGCAATTGAAAAGCTCTACAAATGAACTCTGAAAAGGTTCAAACTTGGCATGGTATCATCATTTTACCCGCATAGCATGTGCAAAAAAGTAAAGAGGGTCATGGGAAAAACTGGATGCACTTCGTGTACAAACTGGACAATCTCTTTCGAAGTATCAGGGTTTCGGACAAAAACTCATCTGTTAGACCGACAATTCAAAATTTTAATAACTTATTACAACTCCGGGCGTTTTTTCATTCAGCATGCACCATTCAAAGCCACGTCATCAACTTTCAACCGTTTGCGCCATAATTTGTTGTTTTTCATGCATTTACTGATTTGTTTTTAGCTAAATGGCTCTGAAATTGAAAAGCTCTACAAATGAACTCTGAAAAGGTTGAAACTTGGCATGGTATCATTATTTCAACCGCATAGCATGTGCAAAAAAGTAGAGAGGGTCATGGCAAAAACTAGATGCACTTCGCATACAAACTTGACAATCTCTTTTGAAGTATCAGGGTTTCGGACGAAAACTCTGTTACACCGGCAATTCAAAATTTTAATTAGTTATTACAATTCTGGACGTTTTTTGCATTTACCATGCACCATTCAAAGCCACGTCATCAACTTTCAACCCTTTGTGACATAATCTGCTATTTTTAATGCATTTACTGATTTGTTTTGAGCTAAATGGCCCTGCAATTGAAAAGCTCTACAAATGAACTCTGAAAAGGTGGAAATTTGGCATGGTACCATCATTTCACCCGCATAGCATGTGCAAAAAAGTAGAGAGGGTCATTGCAAAAACTGGATGCACTTCGTGTACAAACTGGACAATCTCTTTCGATGTATCAGGGTTTCGGACGAAAACTCATCTGTTACACCGGCAATTCAAAATTTTAATAACTTATTACAACTCTGGACGTTTTTTTGCATTCAGCATGCACCATTCAAAGCCACGTCATCAACTTTCAACCCTTTGTGAC
>NW_025228317.1:71080-71723 GCF_018294505.1 Triticum aestivum | reverse complement strand
CAATTCAAAATTTTAATAACTTATTACAATTCTGGACGTTTTTTGCATTCAGCATGCACCATTCAAAGCCACGTCATCAACTTTCAACCCTTTGTGACATAATTTGCTATTTTAATGCATTTACTGATTTGTTTTGAGCTAAATGGCCCTGCAATTGAAAAGCTCTACAAATGAACTCTGAAAAGGTTGAAACTTGGCATGGTATCATCATTTCACCCGCATAGCATGTGCAAAAAAGAAAAGAGGGTCATGGCAAAAACTGGATGCACTTCATGTACAAACTGGACAATCTCTTTCGAAGTATCAGGGTTTCGGACGAAAACTCATCTGTTACACCGGCAATTCAAAATTTTAATAACTTATTACAACTCTAGACGTTTTTTGCATTCAGCATGCACCATTCAAAGCCACGTCATCACCTTTCAACACTTTGTGACATAATTTGCTATTTTTAATGCATTTACTGATTTGTTTTGAGCTAAATGGCCCTGCAATTGAAAAGCTCTACAAATGAACTCTGAAAACGCTGAAACTTGGCATGGTATCATCATTTCACCCGCATAGCATGTGCAAAAAAGTAGAGAGGGTCATGGCAAAAACTGGATGCACTTCGTGTATAAACTTGACAATTTCTTTCGAAGTA
>NW_025228317.1:64428-66507 GCF_018294505.1 Triticum aestivum | reverse complement strand
CGTCATCAACTTTGAACCCTTTGTGACATAATTTGCTATTTCAATGCATTTACTGATTTGTTTTGAGCTAAATGGCCCTGTAATTGAAAAGCTCTACAAATGAACTCTGAAAAGGTTGAAACTTGGCATGGTATCATCATTTCACCCGCATACCATGTGCAAAAAAGTAAAGAGGGTCATGGCAAAAACTGGATGCACTTCATGTACAAACTGGACAATCCCTTTCGAAGTATCAGGGTTTCGGACGAAAACTCATCTGTTACACCGGCAATTCAAAATTTTAATAACTTATTACAACTGTAGACGTTTTTTGCATTCAGCATGCACCATTCAAAGCCAGGCATCACCTTTCAACACTTTGTGACATAATTTGCTATTTTTAATGCATTTACTGATTTGTTTTGAGCTAAATGGCCCTGCAATTGAAAAGCTCTACAAATGAACTCTGAAAACGCTGAAACTTGGCATGGTATCATCATTTCACCCGCATAGCATGTGCAAAAAAGTAGAGAGGGTCATGGCAAAAACTGGATGCACTTCGTGTATAAACTTGACAATTTCTTTCGAAGTATCAGGGTTTCGGACGAAAACTCATCTGTTAGACCGACAATTCAAAATTTTAATAACTTATTACAACTCCGGGCGTTTTTTGCATTCAGCATGCACCACTCAAAGCCACGTCATCAACTTTCAACCGTTTGCGCCATAATTTGTTGTTTTTCATGCATTTACTGATTTGTTTTTAGCTAAATGGCTCTGAAATTGAAAAGCTCTACAAATGAACTCTGAAAAGGTTGAAACTTGGCATGGTATCATTATTTCAACCGCATAGCATGTGCAAAAAAGTAGAGAGGGTCATGCCAAAAACTGGATGCACTTCGCATACAAACTTGACAATCTCTTTTGAAGTATCAGGGTTTCGGACGAAAACTCTGTTACACCGGCAATTCAAAATTTTAATGACTTATTACAATTCTGGACGTTTTTTGCATTCAGCATGCACCATTCAAAGCCACGTCATCAACTTTCAACCCTTTGTGACATAATCTGCTATTTTTAATGCATTTACTGATTTGTTTTGAGCTAAATGGCCCTGCAATTGAAAAGCTCTACAAATGAACTCTGAAATTGTGGAAACTTGGCATGGTATCATCATTTCACCCGCATAGCATGTGCAAAAAAGTAGAGAGGGTCATGGCAAAAACTGGATGCACTTCGTGTACAAACTGGACAATCTCTTTCGAAGTATCAGGGTTTCGGACGAAAACTCATCTGTTACACCGGCAATTCAAAATTTTAATAACTTATTACAACTCTGGACGTTTTTTGCATTCAGCATGCACCATTCAAAGCCACGTCATCAACTTTCAACCCTTTGTGACATAATTTGCTATTTTTAATGCATTTACTGATTTGTATTGAGCTAAATGGCCCTGCAATTGAAAAGCTCTACAAATGAACTCTGAAAAGGTTGAAACTTGGCATGGTATCATCATTTTACCCGCATAGCATGTGCAAAAAAGTAAAGAGGGTCACTGCAAAAACTGGATGCACTTCGTGTACAAACTGGACAATCTCTTTCGAAGTATCAGGGTTTCAAACGAAAACTCATCTGTTACACCGGCAATTCAAAATTTTAATAACTTATTACAACTCCGGATGTTTTTTGCATCCAGCATGCAACATTCAAAGCCACGTCATCAAATTTCAACCCTTTGTGACATAATTTGCTATTTTTAATGCATTTACTGATTTGTTTTGAGCTAAATGGCCCTGAAATTGAAAAGCTCTACAAATGAACTCTGAAAATGTTGAAACTTGGCATGGTATCATCATTTCACCCGCATAGCATGTGCAAAAAAGTAAAGAGGGTCATGGCAAAAACTGGATGCACTTCGTGTACAAACTGGACAATCTCTTTCGAAGTATCAGGGTTTCAGACGAAAACTCATCTGTTAGACCGACAATTCAAAATTTTAATAACTTATTACAACTCCGGGCGTTTTTTTGCATTCAGCATGCACCATTCAAAGCCACGTCATCAACTTTCAACCGTTTGCGCCATAATTTGATGTTTTT